>NC_079194.1:54678497-54855997 GCF_029499605.1 Hyla sarda
TTTTGTTTATGGTATTGCTTCCATTATCAATCAGGGGCATACTTGCTCTCTGATGGTCACATCTGCAAGGCCTTTTTTTTGAAGAAAAGAAGAGATCCCCATTTGCTCACCTAATGACTCCTCTGTGCTTGGTTAGAGGTTTTTGTGATCGAAGTGATTGTTCAGAGGTAGAGATGACCGAATTTACAGTAAATTCGATTCGTCACGAAATTCTCGGCTCGGCAGTTGATGACTTATCCTGCATAAATTAGTTCAGCTTTTAAGTGCTCCCGTGGGCTGGAAAAGGTGGATACAGTCCTAGGAGACTCTTTCCTAGGACTGTATCCACCTTTTCCAGCCCACCGGAGCACCTGAAAGCTGAACTAATTTATGCAGGGTAAGTCATCAACTGCCGAGCTGAGAAGTTCGTGACAAATCAAATTTACTGTAAGTTCGCTCATCTCTATTCAGAGGAATAGCGCTCACTCTGGAAGCTTATCAGCACACCTGTGATGAGATTGTGGGCTGCTGATGAATAGCCATGGAAGCCAGGGGCCTAAGAATGGATGAAGTAGAACAATATATTGTTACCCAATTTTCAGGAAAAAATTATGAAATTATTAAAGGGGTATTCCAGCCAAAGACATCTCAAGGCTGTCATGTCCCCTCCCATAGACATGAATGGAGGGGGCATGGCATGATGTCACAAGGGGGCGTGACATGACATCACATCTTCAGTCCTGGAAACAGAGGTTTCCGAGATTGAAGAAGCAGCGCGGCATAGAAAGCGGGTGCTCCACGGAGATCGCGGGTCCCAGCGTCAGGCCCCCAGCGATCAGACATCTTATCCGCTATCCTTTGTATAGGGGATAAGATGTCTTTGTCCGGAATACCCCTTTAACAAAAAAGCCTCCTTGGGCTTTTATAACAGTCTAAATAGTGTATGGCATGGTCATCAGTTATGATAAAAAATATTCAACATCAACCTGGTTCCTCAACAGCGGTTGACACATCAGCTTTATAAAGAATATTTGCTGATTGTTGAGATAATGAATGCCATCTCCCCTAGTCCTTGACATGCAGCTCCATCTATCTATATATATATATATATATATATATATATATATATATATATATATATATATACAGTATATTTAAATCTCAATTTGTGTATGTATATATTTATGTATGTTCAAGAATCACTTCCGAATGAGTTGAGATATTTAAATGAAACCTGGTACACGTTACCTATATGTCAACTAAAATATAGGATAGTTAAATTAACTCTAACCCCTATTTGTGAGTTTCAGGGGTTTTGTCTAAAGTCCAATGCAAGTCTATGGGACTTCTGGTACCGTACTACACAAGCATCTCCACTTTGCATATCCTGATGAGTGTTTCAGTCCAGCTTGCAAGTCACATCTCTCCCATAAGCCATGCTCTTTCTATTTTCAGACCTTTTTTTTTGTTTGGCTCAAGGCCAAAAATATAAATTTTGTCCAATACACCCACATCACTGGTCCTCCAACAACAATCTCTTCAAAACAGCTCAGCCCCACCTTAGTCCACAAGTTTCACATCTCCGGGTGAATGTCTCGGTTCAGCTCCACGTCCCCACAAAACCAAACCCCCTTCTATTTTTGGCCTACAATCTCTTCATCACAGCTCAGCCCACCTAGGGACAGGATGTAAGGTTGGAATAAGGGTGGGATATGAAAACGGAATATGAGGATGGGATGTGAGGATGGGATATGGAGTCGGGATATAATGTTGGGATATGAGATCAGGATGTGAGGACAGGATATGAGATCGGAATATGAGGTCGGGATATGAGGTCAAGATACAAAAATAGGATTTGAGGTCAGAATAAGAGGACGGGCTATGAGGACAAAAGTGTCATTATTGCTTTTCCACTCCTACATGTTTTAGGTAGGAAGACCGGGCAATGCCTTGTACTCTGCTAGTATCATAATAAATGATGTGGAAATGTCATTGTTTTGTTCATCTTTATATATTTTAGTAAAATGGCGCCAGATAAAAGTTCAAGCATCATCTTCTTGGCCACTGTAGATTTGTGATTCATCATTCTCTCTTCTGTACAAATACACCTCTGTGTTATCTACTGTTAATGTGTGACCAGTGAATAGTGAGATGGAGTAGAGGGAAGTGCCATTTAATCACTGCTATCCTACGAGTTGTTATACTGCGAGCATCATCCTGGGAATCTGCTCAAGGTTGAAGTAAGATGTGGAAACTGGGGATATGTCTGCTCTTAAATATTCTATGGCTGACACCCCTGGTGACTTCAAGGTGCAATGACGCAAACTACACACTTAATATGATTATCCTGAATGACACTACAACAGAATGGTCGCTAGATTCCATTAAAATAGCCGTAGACCAGGGCCTGTCAGTGATCCAACATGACTTGACTGGATTTAGAGGTATGAGCTGTTCATTTTATTCTACTGACCTGTTGTTATTGTGTATTGTAATATGTCCTATATGTGGGCCCATAATTGGAATGTGCGAGACAAATAATTGTTGTAAATCTGTGGAGTGTCAAAATGCAGTTATGTATGTGACTCCTGATATGTTTCCTTATGTCTGGAACCTTTGTTGAACACAGGAGCGTCAGGAGTATCAGCCCAAAGCGATACAATACTTTATCAAAAAAGACTAGGCATGGGATTGTTTATAGGGTTGGTTTTCTCATTTAGTTTATTGTTTTTTTTTTACAAATTAAAATGAAGATAAATACTATTATGAACCAAATCTAATTCAAGTAAGTAAAATTCCTTGATCAAAAAAGTTTATTTTATTTCAGAATCGTATGAATCTATAGATATGGTCTTTTAGCCAGAAGCGGGACAGCTCACAAGCACACATTTATTTTACATAAAGCATATTTTAACAACACTTTTATATATTTTTATTCATGTCAAGGCCAGACATGCCATAGGTGCAACCTGTGCACATATACAGGGGCCCGGGAGTTACCTTAAAAGGTGTACTGCACCACAGGATAGGGGACAAGTGTCAGGGGGTCCGACTGCTGGGACACCCTGCGATCTCCTGCATGGGCCTCGGCTCTCTGAAAGGTGTGTGTACTGGGGTCTGCACGCACTCCATTCATTCTCTTTGGGAGTGCTGAAGAGACCCGAGTGCTGTACCCGGGCATCTCTGGTGCTCCCATAGAGAATGAATGGAGCGTGTGCCAAACCCCAACCTCCTTTCAGAGAGCCCAGGCCCATTCAGGAGATCACAGGGGGTCCCAGCAGTCGGACCTCTGGCATCTGACACTTATTCCCTATCCTGTATATGAACCAGAAATTTGTTAAATTGCACCAACTGTTTAGACCATTTTCATTACCTTTGGGACAAAAATGTAACAGAATCTAGCTTGCACAGGATGACACTAGGCTGACATGTCCCCTTTTCAGTCAAATATTCTAAAGTGTCACAAGAAGGCATTCATTCTGGTGTAAAATATGTCCAAAAAGGCGATGCACTCGTTTTTCACCGTGCAATTTAAAGGGAGCTCACAGCAGGTTAGGGCATCCTAACCTGCTGATAGGGGCTGTTATCTTGAGCATTATAGTACCTTTAATATGGCATTCTGATGCACCATAAAGGCACTTCACCACTAACTTAACAGCAGCATAATGAAATTTTTTTCATTAAAAACATACAAAATATATATATAGTCCAAATAAAAGCAGCACATCCAAAAGAGTAAAATTGAAAAAAATTAGAAAAATAATGAAGATGAGGAGTGCACACATACATAGGACTGTGGCTACCAGATCCAACAAAATAGTGAATGGATAAATAAATGAAGCACACCTAGCGGATGAAATAAAAATGGTGATTTATTCCATGACATTTCAGTAGTCTTGTCTTTACATCATGGGGAAAAAAACACAATTGTATCCACTTTGTATGCTACATTTATCCATTTACTATCTATAAATGTGTATATATATATATATATATATATATTATACACTAATGTTATATATACATTATAAATACATATATGTGGATATATATATATATATATATATATATATATATAAATAATAATGTAAAAGAGTAGAATATTTTAAATCATCCTGGAAACTGAATACCAGTGCTTTCTGTAATTCGATCATGGAAAGTTGTAAATGTTTTCATGTGTGATATATGACATGAAGTTATAAGCCCATAACATCTACTGTAGTGCTCTCCTACTCATCTATAATGGCTTGCAAGTTTTATGAGGAGGTAAGGGGTACTCTGGAAGATTTTTTTTTTTTTTTAAATCAACTGATGCCAGAAAGTTAAAGGGGTACTCCGGTGGAAAACTTTTTTTTTTTTATACTCAACTGGTGCCAGAAAGTTAAACAGATTTGTAAATTAGTATACAAGAAAGGGTATGTGTATCGCCGCACAAAAAAGAGGAATGATGGTACGTGGGTTAATTGTACTTACTATAGTCGACACTGTAGTGAGTGAGATGGTGACGCTGATTTATTCAGGTGGGGTAGAAATTTTGAACGGGTAGAGGGCTCCCTTAGAAAGAAAAAGATTTGTACTGATGAAGAAAAAATAATGATGATGGCAGTGCAATGGTGGAATTCTCTGGCACTTCTTAATAATATATACACAGATCACCGCTATAGAACTCACATTGAGAACGTCCTGTGTGAGTTGTAATGCTTCTATGTTGCTATAGTGGCGATCAGTAAGACTTCTTGCAACAATGTCCGTTGTTTTTATAGATACACAATGACAGGCACACTGTATTTGGTCTTAATGTATACTCTGCTGGTACGTGATACTTCTGGGCAACATCCAATCTATATACTATAATACAAGATCGATGTTTAGAATTAATATATGGACAATTAGTGAAACAGCAGGTACATAGGTATGAAAAATTCTGCAGCAATAAATGATATATGTAAGCATTATCTGCTGTTCCACACTATGTAAGTCTAGACAGTTTTGCAGAGCCACTGCACTATTGGGCACAAGTGGCTTTAATACGTTGCCTAAAAAGAAGTGAGCGGGCACAGACTGGATTTGGCGTGGTCCGCGGGCATATACAACAACCAGGAGAATTCACGTTCCCGTTATCCAGTATGTGCAGCACTTCCAATAGGCAGATGTCAGGTGGGTTAGTTTATTCAATAATCAAATTATACTGCCGGGTACCTGGTTCCTTTGACTTCTGTTCGCGATGCTGAAAATATAGAGTCCTTGGAGATGGCAGGAGATGTCCTGGTGGTCGGGTCCTATAATGTAGTGGAGAGTATCCTGGGGGTTTACAGCGGGTATTAACACCGGGAGAACTGCTCCGGCCGGAAGCGTCTCACCGGTGTTGCCGCGGTGTGAGTTGGTAAAAAAATTCACTGTGGTCCGTGTACTTCTAAGTGACATCACAATTACAGCAGGGCGCAGGGGCCAAAAATCAATCTGACGCGTTTCAGTCGGAACACCGACCTTCATCAGAGATGAATGATGATGACCGGCCACGGTTATTTATGCCGAAAGAACTCCCTGATGGTCCAATATATCTCTCCTCAATAATCTCATGGTATTCTCCACTGGATCTCCTATATAGTTAAGGATCTAGAGTACACATATTTAACCATGAATATTACATGTATATAGAGGTCCTTTTTATCACGCATCGGTCCTGCACTTTAATTGCCCTACCTAGCCGAATTCCATGATTTGTACTCATATATGCAGCAGTCCAGTGTCATTGCTGCAAAAAACGCATAAGAATCGCACATATCCAAAAAAGCCATCTGAATTGTATCCAAAAAGTCAATGATGCAATAAGAACCTTAACCTGGAATCCGTACTCTGTGCTTTATATTTTCATGTTATAATCCATGAACATTGTTTAAACAGTGTTCAAGGAAGCCGATGCACAAGTGACATAAAATTAAAATATGTTCCTATAGTTTAGTCCCTTTCAGGTGGAGTTTTAGTTCTTTATTTGGTGCTTCTTAGAGGAAGGCAAATAATTCCAGATCCATATTCAAACCAAATGGTGATATAGTGTTTAGGTTAAAGATCATATGGTTTCTACCCACGACATAGCCGCTATATGGTCCCCTCCTCTCCAATGTTTTTTTTTTACCTTCTCTATTCCAAAAAAATTGGATTGTGTAAATGAAGCATTATGCTTCTCTGCATAATGTATGGAGAGGGGGTGGCCCAGGAATCTGTGTTCGATATTGTAGATAGATGTGTTCCCCAATTCTTGTGGCTAGGAGGCGTTTAGTTCTCCCCACGTATGTTTTGCCACAAGGGCATTGTATACCATAAATCACGTCCTTGGTTTTGCATGTAATATGAGACTTTATAGAATATTTGAAAGATCCATCCCAGCTCTCCACTTTACAAATGGGGGATCTTTTAGTCCCTGTTTTTTTTAACCCTTTACATAAACGGCACGGGAAAAAAACAGATTGTTGGAAAAATGATGATGATATTGGATTGTTATTATTTGCCTTCTTCTTTACTGTGGGTGCCACTTGATTCCCTATGTTTGTTGTTTTAAAAAAAATAAATGATGGTTTCTCCTATAGCATTTGTCCTATGATGCGGTCTCCCTTCAAAATTTCCCAATGTTTTGACACAATTTTTTTTTTTAAATTACTTTGATTGTTAAAAATAGTAATGATTGGGATTTTGATATTTCCTGAGTTCTCGTTAGGGTTTGTCCTTTGTTTTTTATTAGTAGGGTGTCCCGATCCGTGTTCTCCACTTCTTCTGCCGCCTTCACAAGTATCTCTCTTTGGTATCCTTTTTGCAGGAAGTCTTTTTGTAGATCTTTTGCCTCCGTTCTGTATTCTTCAACCTTGGTGCAATTTCTCCGTAATCTAATTAACTGACTTCTGGGAATATTATGGAGCCAAATTGGAAGATGGCAGCTATTCAGGTCGATATAGCTGTTACTATCCGTCGCCTTCCGGTATGTCTTGGTTAGTATTTTGTTCTCCTCAATAAAAATTGTCAGGTCCAAAAAATTCACTTCTGTGCAGCTAATGGTAGGAGTAAAACTAAGATAAAACTCATTTTTATTTAAATTACTTAAAAATTCATTTAAAAGTGCTTCGGATCCATTCCATATAAAAACTATATCGTCAATAAAATGCCGCCAGAGGACCAGATTTGACACTAAACCCACCCCTGGGAGGATGGTAAGCTCCTCCCAGAGGCCCATATATAGGTTTGAATATCCCGGCGCAAATCTGGTCCCTATGGTAGTACCCCATGTCTGGAGATAAAAAGTGTCTTGATATAAAAAATAATTGTGCTGTAAGATAAAAGAAATGCAATGCCCTATAAAATCCACTTGCTCCTGGGGTAATGCATTGTCTTTTTTCATAAAATATTCGGCTGCTTCCCGCCCTTTTTGGTGTTCTATGTTCATATATAATGAGGTAACATCAAGTGTACCTAGGATGTACCCCGGTTGCCAGACTACCTCCTCCAGGACTTGAAGGATGTGGGTGGTATCCTTGAGGTATGATGGGAATTGGACCAAATATTTTTGGAGGTAAGTATCCACGTACTTTGATAAATTCGCTGTGAGGAAGTTAATGCCCGATATAATTGGTCTCCCAGGTGGTTTGGTTTCGGACTTATGGATTTTGGGGATGTGGTAGAATGCAGCTATCCGAGGGTGTTTCTGTACAACAAAATCTGCTTCTTTTATTTTGAAAATCCCACTTACTTTTCCTCTTTGGACCAAACTCATTAGTTGGTCATTATATACTGTAGTGGGATCTCCTGGCAGCTTTTGATAGGTTTTAGCATCACTTAGAAGGCGGAGTGATTCTTGGTGGTAATCTTCACTATTTTGTATCACAATACTACCGCCCTTGTCCGCGGTTCTTATTATAATTCTGTTGTTGTCCTGAAGAGTTTTCATAGCCAGCTGTTCTTTTTTTATGAGGTTAGGTTTTTTAAACTGATTTGACTTGTCCTTATATTGCCTGATATCTCTAACCACCATGGTTTCAAATACTTGGAAGGCATCCGAATATTCGCCATATGAGTGGAAAGTAGATTTATTTTTTAAAGTAGTATGTTGATATTGGTAGGATGTTTTTTTTTTTTCATTTGTAGCAACAGGATTTTTGATGAAGTATTTTTTCAGGGATAGATTCCTCATAAATCTTTTTATACCTATGAACGCTTCAAATTTATTGAAAGCGTTGGTAGGCGCGAATTTTAGTCCTTTGTGTAATAAACTGGATTCCTCCTTATTTAGGGTATGACTGCTCAGGTTATAGATTTTTTTAGATATTGGGGTGGCTTCTGTGTCCTCCGGGCTAGTTTCCTTCATTAGTCTATGTTTTTTCTTTTTGGAGAGTTTCCCCCTCTCTTGTACCCCTTTTGTGCCTTTTTTGTTTCGTTTCTGAAAAAAATCCTGTCTGGGAGTTTTAGTGGGGGTATTTCTGGTGCGTATTTGATCCACATATGATTTAAGTTTTCTTGGAGAAGTGTTGCGATTTTTGTGTGTGCTTCCATTTGTAGGTTCTGAAGTGTTTTTTCCTTTTATACTCTCTATAGTGTCCCTCTTGTGACTAGTATCGTTTTTTGGTCTGACAGTTGGTGTTACTCCAAGTTCCTCTGTTTCCTGATTTCTCTCATTTTCTTGCTCCAATGAAGCAAATCCATTAACTATTAGTAGATGCTCCACTGGAGTCGGGGGGGGGGGGGGGGGGGGGGGTTAAATGTACTAGTATGTGCCTGATTGTAATTCTCATCCTTACTCTTGTCCCCAGGGGTTCCTGTCCTTTGTTGTGTCTGTGGAGTGGGGCATATAGAAATTGATCCCAAGTCAATTTCTTCTATGTTTTGTGGACTCCGCATGTTAGTTTTATCAGTTGTGTGCAACTCCACCTCACTACTTAGTGAGGTGGTATCTAGCAATAGAAGTTGGGAGTCATCAGGCACTTCATCCCTGGAGAATTTGCTCAGTTTTTTCTTTATAATTTCATGTTCTTTTGATTTAATTCTTTGTTTGATGCTATTAGAAAGGTGAATGATCTCTTGTAAGGTTTGGAATTCCTCAAAAATTCTTTTTATTTCAGATTTTGCTGATAATAGCCCTATTTTTCTTTTTTCTATTATAAATAAGACGTTTTTTCGAAAAATTGTGCATCATCTCATTCCATTCTGTCAGTGTGCTGGGGTTACCTAAGTCACTGGTAAGGTTCTTAGTAATTTTCAGACCTTTGGGGACAATGTCCCAATTCAAATACTTTTCTAATGTGGCAATCTCCCACAGATCCCGCATTTCAGCGATTAGAAGTCTCTCTAATTTTTTTAAGAGGATAATGGCTCTCTCTACATTATCTTTAGTAAATGAATTGCGGTTTTCGCTTATATTTGTGGGAAATTGAAAATAATTCTGTATATTATTAATATGAGCTCGTCTGTCCTCCCACAGATCCATTCCGCTGCTGGGTATTTCGTCAGAAGTACACAGATGCTAAAGTTATATGTTTAATACTAGAGCTGGAATGGATCCCCTTAGAGGATGCCTTGATACACAGGAGTGGATTCTGACTGGTATCCACTAGAGATTACAAGCTAGTATTCAAGAAGTATACAAGAAAGGGTATGTGTATCTAAATTACTTTTATTTAAAAAAATCTTAAACCTTCCAGTACTTATTAGCTTCTGAATGCTAGAGAGCAATTTATTTTCTTTTTGGAACACAGAGCTCTCTGATGACCACTGTGCTCTCTGCTGACATCTCTGTCCATTTAAAGAACTATCCAGATTAGGAGAAAATCCCCATAGAAAACATATGCTGCTCTGGACAGTTCCTAAAATGGACAGAGATGTCAGCAGAGAGCACTGTGGTCATGATGTCAGCAGAGAGCACTGTGTTTCGAAAATAAAAGAATTCCCTCTGTAGTATTCAGTAGCTAATAAGTACTGGAAGGATTAAGATGTTTTAATAGAAGTAATTTACAAATCTGTTTAACTTTCTGGCACCAGTTGATTTTAAAAAAAAATTTCCATCGGAGTACCCCTTTAAACAGATTTGTGAATTACTTTTATTAAAAAATCTTAATCCTTCCAGTACTTATTAGCGGCTGTATACTACAGAAGAAATTATTTTCTTTTGGGATTTCTTTTCTGTCACGACCTCAGTGCTCTCTGCTGACACCTCTGTCCATGTCAGGAACTGTTCAGAGCAGCATATGTTTGCTATGGGGATTTTCTCCTGCTCTGGACAGTTCCTGACATGGACAGAGGTGTCAGCAGAGAGCACTGTGGTCGTGACAGAAAAGAAACTCCAAAAGAAAAGTATTTCCTTTGTAGAATACAGCCGCTAATAAGTACTGGAAGGATTAAGATTTTTTTTTATAGAAGTAATTTACAAATCTTCAGTGCAGTGAAGGAAATATGAATAATCGGCACTCACCAGTCTTCTCTAAAATCAGCTTCTTTATTGAAATATACTCACAACATGAAATGCAGTCAGGGAGAGGTATCGGTGCAGGGGGGTAAGTAGTTGGCAACTACTTACCCCCCCTGCACCGATCCCTCTCCCTGACTGCATTTCATGTTGAGTATATTTCAATAAAGAAGCTGATTTTAGAGAAGACTGGTGAGTGCCGATTATTCATATTTCCTTCACTGCACTGAAGATTTGAACTTTGTTATTCAATCAGAGCACCACCACATCTCTATGGATTTTACTAGTTGAGTGTCCGTCCAAATAGTCCGGTTTAGCCAGTCAGAGCAGTACCGAATATCACACCTTCATTTTTTCTAATTTACAAATCTGTTAAACTTTCTGGCACCAGTTGATTTAAAAAAAAAAAAAAAGTTTTCCACCGGAGTACCCCTTTAAGCCCACAGGGCTGTGTTTGTAAGAGGGGCGTGGGTCTATATAATTCCCACAATCCCCTTCCTCGGGCGTCTTGCATTTGTGCTCTTCTCTGTTACCAGAAGCACCGCTACTAGCTCAGAGGAGAGGAGGTCTTGGTGTTGGGTACAAAATTGGCCAGTCGGCCAAGATACGGGGTAACGGCATGGTTTATTTCAGCGTGCCATGGCTTATGTCTGCCCGCCGTGGCATTACTGTATACTGTGATATTTAAGTGCGTCGATCGGGGGGTTAATACTGCTTACACGGGCAATTGAGCGCTGGCTAGTCACTGCACTGGACAACGTTACATCATCGTTTATACTTCTGTTATGTTTGTTGCCGCAATACTTTCAACTGTGGTGCTGGGTCAGCCCTCTTTCAGCTCCGCTCCAGTCTGGGTTGCAGCGGGATCAGAGCTGCGGTCAGATTTGAGCTTGGTGTGCCCCAGAGGTGCTGGGCAGAGGTTTCACTGCCTCTGTCCTGTACCTGCACGTTGGGGGGTGGGTGCGAGTCTGGCCACAGGTACGCTGTGATCACAGGTCAGCCTGCACTTGCTGCAAAGCAGAGGAATAGCATGTCTTAGTGTGATGTATTACCTTTCGCTTATGCAGTTTCAGAGCGGAGGGAGTTTCAAACCGGTTGTTAGCCAGAGCTGGCTGTGTGCAGAGATTTGCTGGTCACAGCTGAGGTATTCATCCCAGGGGATAGGGCTCATCAGAATGCAGCACTGGGTCAGCATACAGGAAACAACTGAGTAATTGGTGCTAGTTGGGAATCACAGGTGTCGGGCGTACATCATTCTCGCATTACTGCTGGGTTTTCATTTCCCTGTTTTCAATTCCTGGGGGTAACAAGCTCTCAGTTTGTCACAAGAAGTTTTTTTTACATCATATTGGTAGTCATAGTCCAGCAGACAATGTGCTCCATGCTGTCTTCTATGGCAGGATTTCAGAGCAGACTTGAATCTCTAGAAAGGGGTAGATCTGCCCCTCATACTGTGCCTGTAGAAAAAAAAAAATAATAATATATATATATATATCAGTGCTTTCTCGGCCAGCAGTCCAGGAGGTGAGTCCACCCTGTGTGAGTCCACCCTGTGTGCCTGTAGCTTCCACTTCAAGTGCTCCAATCACAGGTATGGTTGTAGAGGATTTGAGAATTGCTCCTGCATTCTTTGTGCCTTCTAGTATGCGGAAGGTATTATAGAAGGCAAGGATGTCAAGTTCCATTACACGCTTTTTCTATTGGGCAAATGCATGTGTGACTGGCATGTATTCCAGGCATACTGTAGTATCTAAACTAGGGCTGTGTGGTTGGGGAAGTGTGCGATTGCGATTGTGGAGGCAGATATTGCGATTAAGACATGTTATAGCAAAAAATAAAAATAAAAACCAAACATATATATAACACATACTTATTGGCGGTATAAGTTATTAAAACTCCACACATTCAGGTGGGAGTCCTTGGCACCATTTTGTTACTGACATGCCTTGCATCATAATTGTTACTGATAAGTCTTCAGAGCAATATCGCTTACGCAGTTGTAGTATAAGTGACTTGCCCATCGTACCTGACACATCTTCAGGTGGAAGTTACCTGCACCATTTTGTTACTGACAAGCCTTCAGAGCAATATCGTTTACTTAGTTGTAATATAAGTAACTTGCCGTTCATACCTGACACATCTTCAGGTGGAACTTACTTGCATCATATTGTTACTGACACGTCTTCAGAGCAATGTCGCTCACGCAATCGTAGTATCAATGACTTGCCCATAATACCTGACACATTTTCAGGTGGAAGTTACATGCATCATAATTGTTACTGACACGTCTTCAGAGCAAAAATCGCATACGCAGTTGTAGTATAAGTGACTTGCCCATCATACCTGACTCATCTTCGGGTGGAAGTTACTTGCACCATATTGTTACTGACACGTCTTGCATAGACTCCGTCAAGGGCTTCAGGCAGAGGCAGTGTTGCTTCATAGCACATGTGGACAATTCCTAAAATCATGGAGAACTGGCACATAAGGGGAGTTTTGTGGCAACAGCTAGGATGGCTGAGCTATACAAATTACTGATGGAACAACCTCTTGCTGTCCCCAGTGGGGTCACCGAGCCTGCGGGTGGAGAGTGTACACCGCTTGGTTATAGAAGTCATCATAGCTCATACACTATGTATACTGAATACTTACTATAGCATATATACCATTTGTCATGATCCCACCCTATCGGTCCAGCCAAGACGCTAGAGAGAGTGTGATGGTGCAAGGGTTAAAGCCACCAAGCCTCTGGGTATCCACTACTAGTCACAACAAGTCACCAAATTAACCCTTTGATAAACGTTTTTCACCAGAGCTTCCTTCAGAAAGGTGAGCTCCTAAATTTAGAGATCAAAGACCAGAGCTGATTAATTAAACATTTAATCTGAAAAAGGTATCACAGTGCTGCGTATAATATAAACAAATGACATACAGGTACAAAAATATATAAAAGAGTTCAGCAAGACAAGTTCAGAAAACAAAAAGAAAGTCCTTACAGCATAATGGTATAGCAGTCCTTGTGAGTGAGAGTACAGCTGTACCTTAGGACGTCTTGTCAGCTTTTGCCACATGCTTGAACAAAGGTTTGTCCAGCATCTCAGTTTTATAGTGGCTTTTTAGGAGGGAAAAGGGAATTCTGACCCCACAAGGGTGGGGGGACGGGGGGGGGGGGATTACTGCCATCCCTCTTTCCTGGTCCCTTATCTTAGTTTGTTTTATGATGGCCAGAGTGCCTGACTTCAATAACAAATACACAGTCCGTATGAACCCTCACTCATGTCTCAGATTATACATTATACACATGTATGAGTCCATAATCAGGCCTTGGGCCTGGCACCATTGCATCCCTTACTATAATTTAATTTCATATACACGTCACTATAAGCACATATACTAAGCATACTTCACTATAGCAGAGACACAATGCATACGCTTCTCTGGTTGTTACCATGTATACTTTACCAAATATGTATATGTTGCTGGATAACATGCAGGTGAAGTACACAGTGTCATCACTAATGTATGTATATAATTGCATCATGCCATCATACTGGTGCAGGGTATGAATTCCTATCATATGTATGCTGGGTATATGTCATTATCATATATTTATCTTATATAGCAGCACAGGGCAGGTGGCACTCATACATTTCATATGTTTAGGTTGCTAAGCTTTAGGCCGGTTATGTTTCCGCATGTATTCAGTGTTGTCGTGTTTTCTTAGGCTGTCAAGATACTAGCACTGTCACATTTTGTGCACTCTGATCTGGTGTGGTCTGCTAGGGTTAGGGTCAGCCATGTTTTTTCAGGTTGCTACGGTAGTATGTCCACTATTTTTCATGTACTCAGGTTATGTTTTCAGATTCACATGAAGATCATCACTAGTAATCTTTGTACGCTTTAGGTCTGTCACGCCTTTCAAGATGTCACAATAGTCAGTTCGGTTCGCTGCTCATTATCAGGTAATATCTTTTAGCTGTCGCAATAGCTGTTATATGTTCAAAATACACACGTTTGGCATGCATAGAGTTGTCACTATATGACTGCTGTAAAAAGGCACATTACACGATCTTTAGGCAACCATCATGACTATGGGTATGATACTTACAAAGTCCTGTGAAGAGTATAGGCACGATGGTTATGCAATGTCCTCTCACGACTATAGGCACGATGGTTATGCAATGTCTTGTCACAACTACAGGCACGATGGTTAAACAGTTGTCAGGGACCGACCAAGGGACAGGGAGAGTGAGCCCTAAAATGACCTTAAAACCGCTCTTCCTGCCTACTTGCCCATCCACCCTAAAACTGTGGATCAACAACTGGGCACAAAAGTAGCGTGGCCTAAAAACAAATACTAATAAACAGTCGGTCACAAGCCAGAAACACAACATGAACATAGAACTCTATAATAACTATAAGTTCAAAGGACACAGATCAGTGAGCAGCACAGAGGCCACTATAGACCTATGGTAAAGCACAGAGGAAAGCACTAGCTACGTGATCATGTACTCTAAGATCAGTGCATGTACAAAAATGCCAAAGATCTGCATGATGAACTAATAAACAAATAGAGTTCAAAACACCAGACAAGGAAATGGATGAGTCTGAACAGACTCCAGATACAATTCCCTAGAAAACCTCCAGTAGGCACAGGAATAACTTGACACTAAAACACATTCTCCCAGAGTCAAGGAGGGAGCACGGAGATATCTAGTATTAATTCTTAATTCCCCAGAGCACACATGGAAAAGTAACAGGGATGCCGAGAAACACTCAGAAAAACAGATACAACAGAATATAATTATAGAACACTGTTCACACTGAACACAAGACAGGAATAATCGCAATCCCTCAGAAAACCTCCAGTAGACACAGGATTGTCCCCATGGATCGGTCATCTACTTCTAGAGAAGGTATTCGGATCATCTTGGTTCAACACTATGTCATAAGGAATGTAAGGACCAGGTATTGTTAAGTAAGTAACTTGTTGTTTATGTAGGTTTCGTGCGTGTGCTCAGGTCCTCAATCAGGTTTTTGCAGTTACACATTGTACTATGTCTGTCTAGTCACAATAGTCTCCTGACAAGATAGTTACACAAACACTGTCACGTCTACAGACATGATGGTTATGCAAAGTCCTGTCATGTCTACAGGTCCTTCAGTAGTCATATTGCAATCTGCAATCCTCTGAGTTTCGTATTACAATATGTGTTCAGAATGCACGGGTGATGTCTTACTTTTGGCTCCCACTGGATTTTGGTTCAAGGAAGCATGTCAGTATCACTTAAGAAGTAGATAAGGGATTATGGTGCAGGTTCTAATATTTCTTTTTTCAATGCTTTTCTAATGACCAGTAATTTCGTAAAACATATATGTATCTTTGCTGAAACATTGGGTTATAATCCGACTTCTCTTATGGGGCATTCTTTCCGATTTGGTGCTGCCTCAGCAACGTCACAGCACAAGGTTCCAGCGTATATCATCAAATAAATGGGTAGATGAAATTCGTCTTGTTATGCAAGATATGTTCCGAATCCTGGGCTCAAAATGTTGCAGGTGTTTAAGTTTTGGCAATGTCATTGTGGTATATCAATTAAAATGTTTATTATATCTATTTGTCTTGCTTTTTGCCCTTTCGCGTTCGCGGTTATGGCACACTTGAGCTGCTTATTATGTATAAGGTATTTATGGTAAGGTGGTTACAGGTAAGTAGTCACATTTTAAGCCCTGAGCACAAGTGGTTAAGCCCGCAGGGCTTTGTTTGTGGGAGGGGCGTGGGCCTATATAATGCCCACAATCCCCTTCCTTGGGCGTGTCTTGCATTCAATTTGTTTTGGGACGGATTTTTTCCTGGCGAATCGCTATTAAAAACGGCTTTCTGGCCTTCAGAGAGGTTCGATAGAGTTGTAGAACACTTTGCCTTGTCCTAACACGCATAGAGAGTGTGCTTTTAGTGAAATAATACTGTTATGCAGATTACAGGCATCGCTATTAGAATCACGGCCCCAGAGCGGCACAATGACAGAGCCTGGAGGTGGCATCAGTATGAGGGGACCATATAATGCCTGAATGACACAGTGTGAAGTTGGCAGCAGCATTAGGAGACCATATAATGGCTGAATGACACAGTGTGGAGGTGTTGGCAGCATGAGGAAACCATATAGTGGCTGAATGACACAGTGTGGAGGTGTTGTCAGCATGAGGAGACCATATAGTGGCTGGTGACTCAGCCTGGACTTGTTGGCAGCATATAGTGGCTGAATGACATAGCCTGAAGTTGGCAACAGCATGAGGAGACCATAAAGTGGCTGAATGACACAGCCTGGAGTTGGTGGCAGCATATAGTGGCTGAATGACACAGCCTGTAGTTGGCGGCAGCATGAGAAGACCATAGGACCTGACAATCCCTAACATAAAAAGATGAATATTCAAATTTAAATTGAAGATTTATGGTAGCTAGTGCTACCTTAAAAATGTTTAGTAATGTCCCAGCAGCATGAGGAGACCATAGAGTCTCACAATCCCTAAGATTAAAAGATACATTTTAAAATTTTTATTGAAGATTTATGGTAGCTAGTGCTACCATTAAAAATGTTTAGCTAATGTCCCAACAGCATGAGGAGCCATATAGTGGCTAAATTGCACGGCCTGGAGTTGGCGGGAGATGAGGAGACCATATGGTGGCAGAATGAGACAGCCTGGAGGTGGCAGCAAGAGCATCAGGAGTCCTGAAAGTGACCCAGTGACAGAGTGGAACGGTGTGTGGCAATACCAGTACCCCGTGACAAAGGTGGGTGAAAAAAAGGTCTGATGCTAAGGAATGTTTGTAACTGGGGAGCAGCGCCTTAAATCTGTTTGGCACTATCCATATTTGTGAAGTGTTGGTGTGGCACCATGGTCAATCTACTCTGATGCATCAGGCATTGGTGGGTGGAAATCCTGGCTGATCCATGCCCGATTCATCTTCACAAAGGTCAGTCTCTCGTGGATAGACGAGTTCTCTTATGGGTGACTATGGGCCCACCGCACTAAACACCCGTTCTGATGTCCCACTACTGGACGGGCAGGACATCTTTTCCAGGGCAAGTTCTGCTAGTTGCAGCCACAAATCAAGTCCAGCAGATCTTCAAGGTGTGTTGGCATGGGCATGTCAAGGTATGCCACCACCTGCTGGTTCAGGTCCTGCTCCAGGTCTGCCTGCTGCTGATGAGTTGCTTCCCTATGCAGGTGAAGAATGGTACTCATCATTAAATGTAGACTCAGGCTGCTGATGATGGAGCTGGTACTGCTCCTGCCACCCCACCCCTCCCCAGAAGCCATAGCAGTGGAAGGTGAGCTACGTAGGATGTCTCTGTAGTAGGTCAGTTTTTCCTCCCTCTCAGTGGGTGTAAAAAAGGTCCCCATTTTGTGCCGGAAGCGAGGGTCCAATAAGGTGAAGAGCCAGAAGTCATCCCGGTGCCGAATGGTGACAATTCGGAGGTCAGTACGCAAGCAACTGAGCATGCATTGGGCCATTTGTGCAAGTGACTCGGAGGGACTCCCTGCCTCCATCTCCACTGCATACTGTCACGGTGTGTCTGGGTCCTCTGTCTTGCCTTCCTCAGAACCCTCTGGCTGCTCCTCCTCTCCTGTCAGATGACTAGAAAAACCACCCATTTCACGAAACCTAAACTGTGCTCCACTGTGCCCCTCCTCTTCCTACAGTTCAGCCCCCACAGGGCTCATGTGGTCATGAGTTGTAGGTGCCATGTCTCCAGTGCCCTCAGCAGCCATTGTTTCCAACACGTGTTGTAGGAAATTAATTGACATTGAAGTTACACAGGGGATTACCCCTATCCACTTGGATCATCAAGAAATTGGAGGGTGGAATTCCAATGTGTGGCCTCGTTGCAAATCAGACTATGTAGCTGCAGCTCAAGGAGGGTGTATTTTGCGGTATATGAGTGGCTGAAGTGCATGCAAAGTTTCCTTCCCATTGTTAGGATGTCTTGCAAATGGGAGTGAACACTTCAGGAACTGCTTGACAACCAGATTGAACACGTGTGCCATGCAGGGTGCATGGCTCAGTTTTCCTTGTCGCAGCACAGACAAGATGTTCTTCCCGTTGCCGGTCAACATGGTTCCCATTTCCAGTTTTCGGGGAGTAAGCCATGCTCCAATTTCTTTATGAATGACTAGCAGTTCCTCCCCTGTGTGACTCTGTTCGCCAAGGCAAACCAAGTGAAGAACAGCATGACACCGCCGTGCCATGCACACATAGTATGCTGTAGGGGTACTGAGACTTGTCCGTGCAGTGGAGGCTGAGGACACGGTGGAGATGAGGAGGCCGAGTCGCACACTGTCACACGACCAACGGCCTGAGAGCGTGGAAGAGAAAGCGGCGTGACCTGTCCAAGTTGGTGTTGTGGCTGTGCAGGAACCACATTCACCCAGTGGGCGGTAAAGGACATGTATTGTCCCTGACCTTACTTACAGCTTCAGACGTCGGCGCTGCCGTGTACCTTGGTACACACCGACAGGCTCAAGGACTGGCCCACCTTCTCTTCCACAAAATTGTGCAGGGCTGGTACTGACTTCTTCACAAAGAAATGACGGCTTGGAACTCTCCACCTCGGCTCGGCACAAGCCATCAGTTCTCTGAAAGGTGCAGAGCCCACTAATTGAAAAGGGAGGGACTGCAGCACCAGGAACTTGGACAGGAGCACATTCAAAAGTAGAGGAAGGAGGGTATGACACACAGCTCCCTTCAGCTTAGGTGGTGGAGCCTTGGCTGGCTGAAAGAGGGAGCGGCGTGCCACTTGGTGATGCAGCAGGCTGAACCACCACATCAGAGCCACGGTTCTCCCAGGCCGCTTTATGGTGGCCCAGCATATGTTGACGCAGGGCCGTGGTGCCAACATTGGGAACCTGGCCATGCTTTACCTTCTGTAGATACATCTTGCATGTGGTTATGTTAACCTACTCCGGATGCGTGATGAAAAACTGCCACACCACCGAGTAGCTGATTTTCCCACCAACAGTCACTTCTGCCACCATGCTGACTGCCAACCAATCTACCACCTTGCTGGTTCAGCTGCTGCCTCACGGGCAACCTGCAACCCTCTTCTCCTGATGATGATAAAGCCCCTTCTGCACCCAGCTCCCAATCGCGATTGGCTTCATCATCATCAACAAGTGTCTGAATGTCACTGATGTCCACCTCGGGTTCCTCATCAGTGTCTGCTTCAGGACCCTGAATGCTGGCAGCACCGCCTCCCTGTCACTCTTCTCATCACTACTTGCCCGCCTAGTGGAGGAAGCAGCAGATGTCTTCTCCACTTCTTGGCTGGGCAGTAGCTGCTGACTGTACTCTCTTAGATCGTCCTCAGCATAACCCACAGCATAAGATACTTCTTTAGGGCCATGCCAAATGTGGGTTGTCTCTGAGGAACCCACTGACTGTTGACTGGAGGGTGACTGGAGGTATCAGATGTCACTTGTGATGAAGTGGATGACTGTGTTAACCAATCGATGACGGCAGATGGTTTGCTGGTCGAGACACGACTGCTAGCTGATGCTGGGACATGAGGCCTCTCGCTGCAACTCCTGCTGCCACTCGCCCCTAGTCTGCTGTGACCTCTGCCTGCGCCTGATGAATTTAGGCCTCTGCCACTCCTCTGTGCACATCCTGGCACTTCTCTGCCTGACATACTTAGTGTGTAAATGAGGGGAGTACAATACGCTTCACTATCCTTAAAACAGTATTTGTCTAGAACAGCAGCAAGTGTGTGCTTTTGGCTGTACTTTCACAGTATCTAGGCCCTTGACAGATTAAATGGTCAAAATAGTACACTACTTAGATGTAGCAATGTGGTGTGCACTTATGAGTGCAGAAAAAATGTGCTACAGTACACTTAAAAAACGTATTGGAGTAAAACACCAGCCTGTGATTACTTTTGCCTGGCCTTTTCACAGTATCTAGGCCTTTGACAGATTAACAGGTACAAAATAGTACACTACTTAGATGTACGTATGTGGTATGCACTTATGAGGGCAGAAAAATGCGCTACAGTATGCTTAAAAAACGTATTTTTGCACAACACCAGCAGTACACAACAGTGCTGCAGCACACAGTCGCTGTGTACTAAAGCCAAAATTGCACCATCTCAAAGACTATTAGGAATGGACTGCTGGGTATCATCTACAGACTAGTATAACCAGCAGACCATTTGTTGTGGAAAAAAGACACAGAGTTGCACATAAAAATAATTCCTCATCCTCCCATAACGCGCTCCATTCTTTATGCTCGCTCGACATACCTCTCGAGGTCGTCGTTGTTCTCCTCGGATGGCCCACTAATGCCCCTTTTTAACACGAGCGTCTTTCTTCAAGCCCAAATTCCCCAGACATTTCTTGCTCTTTCACATTTGGAGAGCCCCACTATGGGTTCCTTGCTCACTCCGTTGGGACTAAAACCACTCTCAGACATCCTTGGAGACAATCCCATTTCCCCCATACACATGTTCCAATACTCACAATTGTGTCACTTTTATCAGGCCAATAAGCTGAGACTACACCTACACCGTCCACTCAAAAAACTTGAACGGCTCTGCACCGACACATCTCCCATTCTCAGGAAGATAAGTGTTTTGTATACCCTCCTCCTCGATGACATCTCCGCAGACCCACTACCATTCCGGTTCTCGTGGGAGAGGGAGCTGGGGCACCCTCTTTCGGATGAGGATTGGAGCAAGGCGCTCTCATCGTGTCATAAAATGTCTATCTCTTGCAAGGCGCAGGAGACAAATTATAAGATCCTTACTAGATGGTACAGAGTACCGTCCTTATTGTCCCATATCTACCCCACTCTTCCTGATGTTTGCTGGAGATGTGCTAATGGTGGAGGGACATTGCTGCATGTCTGGCTCACCTGCCCAGCACTTGCTGAGTTCTGGTCGGGTGTCTTAGCTATCATATCGCGCCTTGTCTCCACACCGATCCGAAAGACGCCAGAGTTGCTTCTCCTCTCCATCATACCCTCATCGTTTCCCCATCACTCCCGCAAACTCCTCCGCTTCCTCCTATTGGCAGCCAGAACTGTAATCCCCAGGTTGTGGAAATCCGCGACCCCTCCCTCCGTATCGTCCTGGATGCAAGAAGTATCCCACGTCTGTAGGATGGAAGAACTGACAGCCGACTCCAAACGACATTATGATAAATTCTATTACACATGGCAACCCTGGTTAGATTACATGTCTGCTCCTGACTTCCTCCAGGCACACTAGACAACAGGCCTCTCTAAGTAGACTAAATATCTATAACACTCATGTCCTTTGTGTGGTGTCGCCCGGTTCAGGGGGTTCCTCCGTTGAGTGTCCGGTTTGCAAGGTAAGTCCCTTCCTTAAGCCTGTGATACCTTTTCTCGCCTCTCCTACCTCCCCGCCTTCTCTTATAGACCTCTCTCTTTCTTTCTTTCTTTCTTTTATTCTCCTATTTTCTTCTCTTCTTTCTCCCTTGCTCTCTCCCACTCCTTCTCCTCCACACTCCTTGTAATACCAGTTTTTGCCACCATATGTCTCACACTTAATCTCTCTTAAGGCTTATGTATAGTTGTAGTATGAGTGTCCAGATGCACTCCAACATTGAATGTTGTTATGGGCACTTGAACCTTGTAGCCGCCCGGTCATTCTCATGCTTCCCATAATGTGCTACTCAAATGGCTACCCACTTTGACTGCTTGGGACGTGCTGTCCCCTGGTTACGGCCCTGATTGCTTTTCTTGCATGTTGATATGGCATTTACTGATGACTGTTACTGACTTGTTATCTTACCATGTGAAATTTAATAAAAATAAATAAATAAATTATTCCTCCATCCTCTGCTAAGGTTTCTCAAGTGGAGCCAGCTTGTTCAAATGTATGAGGCAACACAAAGCTCTCTGCCCCTCTCTGTAATACAATGCTGTAGAAAGTGAGGTGGGAGGTTAATGGCTGCAGTAAAAATAATTTTCAGTGAAAAACGCACTGCTCTCTGTCCACCAGAATGCTGACATGACTAGGAGGTGAAACGCTGCTGTAAAAAAAAATTTCTGTGCAACACACAGCGCTGTCCGTCCCTATCTATCTCTGCAGTGAAAGGATGAAGTGACTAGCTGGAATATGGCTGCTGATTATATAGGGCTGTGACATCACAGGGGTGACTGGCTGCTGATAGGCTGCATCCTGCATGTGGTTCAGGGTCGTTCCGCCTACCCTTTTTCCCGCCTTCCCAGAGTTCCTTGCCCCATGTCCTCACATGTGGATCTGCCATTTTAGATGCCCTGGAGCCTGGACCGCACTAAATGGAGTTTAACGAAGTGATTTGCGCGATAGAATCGCAGCGATATTCGCATTCGTTGCCAATGGAATTTTTCATGAAATTTGTAACAAATTCAGATTTATCAGATTCGATTTGCTCATCTCTAGTGGTTACAGGTAAGTAGTCATGTTTTAAGCCCTGAGCACAAGCGGATAGCAGATGGGTTGACAGATGCAGGAAAGAATGAGAAGGGATTGGGACCATTTTAATGGCCCAGAAAGGATTAGTTTCCTTACAGGTCTAGGAGGCAGCTGAGCCATAAGTGACCATAAAACTAAGAGGAATTGCTTTATGCATGCAGGTTACCTTTATGAGTACCACTAACTATAATGAATATGCAATAGGTATGAACATATTACCTTAATATGCATCTTCACGATACCCAGTGTAAGAGCTCACACACCGGCACAGAGCTTGTATTGAGAGACATGGAGTCCATAATTGCAACACAGTGTTTTGCCATTGGATCTCTACTAGAGTCCTGTGTGGGACTGTTTTTTTAATCCTGCTTTCACTGGATTTTTGACCATTCCCACCTGCTGGAGAGTCACACTCCCACCCACTCCTGCTAATGGGTGACCCTAGTGTCTGTATCTGTGCATTACCATACACATAGAGATATGTGCAGAGCATTGCTCCCTAGTGTCTGTACTACAGACACTAGGGTACAATGCACTGCACATACTCCCATGTATCTAGCAGTGTATTCACCGGTGCCCCCACATGGACTGAGCCCCCACAAGGATTGTGTCCCCTCATTGACTCTGTACCATCCCCCATCCCCACTCCCATCATGTGCAGGCAGAAGTTCATGATGGGAGCTGTAGCTCTGCAACTACTGGAGAGTCAAAGGTGGGGGAGCATGACTGTTTACCTTACAGTTTCCCCAACCCAGGTGCCGGCAATGCTCCGCTGCTCTTCTGCCTCTTCTAGCTAGGCCTGGCCAGAGCAGATTATGCAGTCAGCACTAATCGCCTCACCTGCATCGCAGAAGAAGTGCCTGACCGAATGTTCCCGCCCACAGAAGCCTCATTCCCACCCGAGCCCACATGTTTGGGAGTGGGTCCCGTGGGATCCCAATCCCAATGCAGGGCTCAAATGTGTACTTCTGCAACGTGTAAATATACTATAAACATCTACTGCTACTTTTGGTTCTAGGGAGTCTTCACCTCAGTTCAGCTTTGAAGCCTGATAGAATATATCCGATCCATGAATATTATTGTTAAAGCGGTCTTGTCAGCATTTTTTTTCCTTCGGTATATAAACTAAGGACATGCTGTATAGGGCTTCTGATTCTTAATCCAAACATACCTTTGTTTTGATAACTGATTCCTCTAGCTCCAAAATATCAGGCTTTTAACCCCTAGACAACACAGGACATAAATGTGCACCCTGGACATCTGGTACTGCAGTGCGTACATTTACGCTGCTAATGGCGGATATCGGTGATCATTGCTAATAACAGCATCTAAAGTAGAGAATTACTTTTGTCAGTTAGCTCAGTGGTCTGAAGCACCCCCCTCCGCACCTCCGTGCTATCCGATCGGTCTTCTTCTGATACGGTCTGCTTAAGAAGACTGTACTGTACTAGAAGAGCAACAATGTCACTATACAATGCTATGCTATGGCATAGCATTGTTTAGTAAAAGCTATCTAATAATATATAAGGTATATAATAGTCCCCTATGGGGACTTAAAAAGTGTAAAATAAATATTTAAAAAAGCCCCTCCGATAAAAAATTTAAATCACCCCTCCTTCCCATATTTACATTTTTATTATTTTACAAATAAAAAAAAATAAAAACAAACAGATTTGGTATCACCCTAATGTTATTGTTTTTTAACTACACCAGATACGACCAATACCAAACATATGAGGCTGTGCCTGGTAAACAAAGGAGGGGACATGGTGCTTGCTGGTACACTGTGGCCCCTCCAGTTAGTTGATCAATTTAGGTGGAGGGAGTCCTATCTTAAAGACAGGTAATCGATATCACAGCCCCAGAAAACTCTTATAACAAAGTTTTTTCTATTATTATTTTTATGTGTATTCTAAATACTGGTTTTCAAAAGTATTTTATATTCTCTTTGCACTAAACATCTGAGACCACAGTTATATGGCAGAGGAGATGAGAAAAGGAGAAGTTACAATGGGTTTATGACAGCCATAAACTAAATTTGTTTTTAACACGATAGTTATAAATTAAGAACTAGTTCAGATGCCAGGGTTAACAGCTACAGTATGTCAATATTTATTATGGTCCTGTGTAAATAGAATGAAATTATGAAGTTCCGGCTGTACACAGCCACCAGTAGCAGAAGCTTAGAAGCATGTTCCATAGTGCTAATACATTGAACTCAATAATACATAAGTGAGATACAATATATGGTTTTATAGGAAAGCATTGTGTTCTAACACTTAAAGCGTTATTGTCATTAGCAAGAAAAAAAAAAGCTTAAATCAGTGTAATAATATGCCTTAAGACCTGTATGCAAAATAATACGCATGTGTTAATATGTAAAATACCTTTTGATCTATGCATTACTGTGATGAGTCTTTCTGCATTTCTCTGAGAGGCTTGGGGCATTTCCCCTGGAGTATGATGACCTTCTCCCCTCCCCCCTCCCCTGTCATGAGGTCTGCACAAACATTTTTACATTTGCAAAGTTTTCTACCTGAATGCATATATACCTCTAATGCAGCCATGTGAAACTATATGGTGCTAAGACAGAAGATTTTTTTTTTTGAATTTTCACAACTTTGTAACCAAAGTGCATGCTTTTTTATAACCCTAAAGCAGCCATGTGGAACCTATATGGTGCCAATACACAAGAAATAAGTTCATAAAATGACCAAAAACCATTTTACATATAAATAATAGTTTAGCACCTTGTCACTGTGCAGAAAATAAACTTTGACAGGTAACAAAATGTGCAAATGTTTTACTAGACAGTAATTAAATGTAACAGTTACAATAAACTTGCTGTTAATTCTGTTAATGTGCAAAAATTCAAGAAAGTTAAAATTCCTTGAAACATATTGCTAACTAGCTTTCTAGTCCAATTTTAGAACAGGAAAATAGTACCAGTATCATGCCAAGCAAACCAGCAGTTTTCAAAACTTAATGTGCAAACTGTTACGCCGAGCGCTCCGGGTCCCCGCACCTCCCTGGAGCGCTCACAGCGTTCTCCTATTCGCAGCGCCCCAGTCAGACCTGCCGACCGGGTGCGCTGCGATAATGTTCCCAGCCGGGATGCGATTTGCGATGCGGGACGCACCCGCTCGCGATGCGCATCCCGACTCGCTTACCAGACCCGTTCCCCGTCTGTGCTGTCCCGGCGCGCGCGGCCCCGCTCCCTAGGGCGCGCGTGCGCCGGGTCTTTGCGATTTAAAGGGCCGGTGCGCCACTGATTGGCGCATGAGGTTTTAATCAGTACCTTCACCTGTGCACTTCCCTACTTATACCTCACTTCCCCTTCACTCCCTTGCCGGATCTTGTTGCCATTGTGCCAGTGAAAGCGTTTCCTTGTGTGTTCCTAGCCTGTGTTCCAGACCTCCTGCCGTTGCCCCTGACTACGATCCTTGCTGCCTGCCCTGACCTTCTGCTACGTCCGACCTTGCTCTTGTCTACTCCCTTGTACCGCGTTTATCTCAGCAGTCAGAGAGGTTGAGCCGTTGCCGGTGGACACGACCTGGTTGCTACCGCCGCTGCAAGACCATCCCACTTTGCGGCGGGCTCTGGTGAATACCAGTAGCAACTTAGAACCGGTCCACCGACACGGTCCACGCCAATCCCTCTCTGGCACAGAGGATCCACCTCCAGCCAGCCGAATCGTGACACAAACATTAGTCAAAGTGCTTTAAAACAAGTAAATTAGTTTGACAGTAGATACAAACAGGGATCATTAACCTTTAGGACAGCCTGTCTAATCTGCGGCCCTCGAGATGTTGCTGTACTACAACTACCATGATTCTTCTAATGAAACAGCCAGGGAATTATGGGAATTGTCGTTCTGTAACTTTTGGGGAGGGTGCATGTTGGAAAGCCCTGATTTGAACAGTTTTCTAAAGTTTTAGAGGATAAAATATGTAACAACTTATAAAAGTAACAACTTAAAAAAATCTAGTCAAGACTTTGAAAAAAGAAATATTAACCAACATTGTAATTTACTGGAATAAAGACTTGAAGAATAACTTTGAATTCCTTGAAGAGGTCAATTCACATGTCGGGAGGGGGAGAAGAGACAGGACGACGTCCGTTGCACGGCTACACGCCGATTCTGCCGGTCCCTAGGGACTGGCAGAAGCGGCGTGTAGCCGCGCAACGGACGTTGTCCCGTCTCTTCTCCCCCTCCCGACATGTGAATTGACCTCTTGAAGGAATTCAATGGATGAAGCATGAACATCGAGTGCCGTGAGTTATTCTTCAAGTCTTTATTCCAGTTGCAATAAATACTGTCCTTTCATGTTCTCACAGAGCACCGGTACATTGTCATGCCATAGACTGTTGATTGTTGGCATTCATGGGCCTAATTCAAGCTAAGAGTGGTAGTGTGGACGGTTGTAGCAGTGCCGACTGCATTTTCTTGATAGAATAATTGTAATTTACTGACATGCTTATAAGCAACATTACTTGTAACAAGCTGCTTTTTGAAGCGAAAACATCAATGATGGTTTCATTGCTTAGTCCAATCAAGGCCTCTTTCTCCACGGACATAAGCATAAGGGCCTCCAAATGTGTTTGAGAGAGGGAATTCCTTAGTTTATTTAAGATGTATTTCAGTTTTGAAAATGATCTCTCACATGCTACTTGCGAAGAGGAAAGTGTCAGTGTCAATTTGTATGCATTAAAAAGTGAACTTTACGTCAGACTGTATAAGTTGTAACGCACCAATACATTGTAGCAGCAGGCTATACAGCTCTTACAAGTCTTGCACTTTCCACTTTTATCACCAACATTGGAGTATGGCTGTTCCTCAGTTTCAGAAATAAGATTAGAATGGATGGTGTCTTCATCTTGACCTTCATAGTTAGCATCACTATATTCTTCACCAAGTGACATTTTCAATCTTTGCTACTTTGATGCAAAATCAAGTAGCTCACTTTGCAGTTTCTCTTTAGTTGCATTGGAGTCAAATTTAATTACAAGTCTTTCTAATGCACTGTTGGGAAGGTCTATTAAAATATCTTCAACATTTTTGGGATCTAAACATGCCAAATCTGTAAATAACTGACCATGTGTTGTAAATCGGCCCCTTAGGCTATTAATGATCTTGTCTAAGGTCACATTGTACACCTCCACCCGGAACTGATCACTCGCTAACAGAATTGGTTCGTCTACTGCAAGCTCACAAGCCATTCTTTTCTTACGTTGTATTCTTCGAGGTGATGGAAAGTCATCCTCAATCACAACTTTGCAGTTCGTTGTATCCAACTTGCTGTTTGCCCAGACTGCAAACTTCTTTGCAGCATCTATAATCATTTGGGAATCACGATCATGTGCTTGGAAGTTGTTTACTGTTTCTGTCACCATTCGGTATGCTTGCAGTACATCCATACCTTGTGTTTGCAGGTACAAGGATAGTGGAGTGGTATTCTTGAAAACAAATAAGTACAGCTGCACAGTTATAGCTGTGTGGAATTTTTTGAGGGATTCTAAGTAAGTTCCAGCCTTGTATCTGATGTCAGCATTAAAATGATCAGACTGTGATATCTCTGCCATGGTATGGATCAAATATACATACAAGGCATGACTTGGATCATTAAATGAATCAAACACCTTTGTAAGTGCTATATCTCTGGACCACCATCTTGTTTCTCCAATCACAGAAAGAGATCGAAATCTCTCTTCCTGTGACTTTTCACGCTGTACATTCATCCGGAGGTAGGATTCACGGATAAATACAGCACAGGAGTTTAACAAGCCAAACAGCAATATTGCCTGAACAGATATCTTTGTGACATCCATCATTACCAGATTTAGTACATGTGCATAGCAACACACATGAATCTGGCCAGTTGCTTTATTACTCAGCCAAGTGCTGAATCCGTTGTACTGACCCTGCATATTAGAAGCACCATCTGTACCCAACACAGTTTGTTACATCAATTTCCATGGATTCTAATACATCGCCAACCAGTTCACACAAAGCCTTCCCTGTCGTGGATGTGCAGTTTACCACTGCAACCAGACGTTCATGGACCACATCTGTGACATACCGAATTATTATTGAGGACTGGTCTGAGACATTTATATCCTGTGTAGTATCGAGTTGTATTGAGAACATGCCAGCATCTCTGATCTCTTGGGCAATACCTTTTTTCAGAAGTGCTGAAATTACACAGATGATATTGTTTACTGTAGTTTTTAAAATTAATGTAACAAAGCCACCACGTCCTTTGCTACTTGTTGCACTTTGATGCAGCTTTTAACTTTTTTTTAATAACTGTATCGAGGTGATTTTTCAGCAAGGGATCAAATTTGCTTAGAAGTAGCAAAATCTCAAGGAAATTTCCATGGTCCAACTTTTCATTATCTAAAGTATATGCTGCGTCAGCTGTTGCCCGATAGCTTAGGCCTCTTTTTCCAATCAACTTGATGGTTTTGATTATCCTCTCTAGGATAACACACTTTCTCTTCACTTCCTCTTTTCTGGCTGTTGTTTGTTTCTCAAAGAAATGACTAGATACGTCCATATTCTTTGACCTCATCAAACAGGATTCAGAGCTATTATTGCGGAGGTTGCTTCTTTCGTGCTCTTCAATTTTCTGGTATGTGCTTTTCATCAATGCAACCATCAATAAAAGCACTGTCATCTGTCTTTTTACTGAATGCAGAAAAAAGCACCATGTCCATGTGAATATGTCAACCAGTGACGCTTCTTTCCATCCCGCCTCTGATATCACTTTTTTGAATTAAAAGAAAGGACAACTGGTTGTCATGGATGAAACAATAAGAAGGAATCTACATTTTCAGATCATCTGTGTCAGACATACCCTCCTTAATGCCAACTATTTCTGAAATATCTTCTTTTGCCAATGATTCTTCATGTTCATCCGTTTCTAGATTAACAGGAGCATCTGTATCTATATCTGACTGTACCGTGCTTTGCACAGCGCTATGCATTGCTGTGCTTTGCATTGCTGTGCTAGCACCACTGTCTTCATGTGGAGATGCAGGTGGTAAGTCATCCTTTGTTGCCACTATCTTAAACAAGCTACTGACTTTTTGATACTGGTGTGCATCTTTTTCTAACAGTTTTTTTTTCACGTTCTTTTTCTGCTCCACCTTTCTGTTTTCTTTTACCTTCACCTTTCTTATCCATGGCAATCACTAAAAAAATAAAAATAAATAAAAAAATTTTTTTAAAAAAAGAGATATTTGCTATATTTGAGTCCGCTACAAAACACAAATGAATTAAATCTGAACCATGGGCAAAACGATCCAGAATCCCAAACTATGGGAAGGGTAATTCTAATCAAATTGCTTAGAAATGTCCGCTGGGTCATTTGAAAATATTAGACTGAAACATGCCCAAGGAAGCAGTATAGTTAGGTGCAGTATAGTTCTCCCACATAAGATGCAGTATAGTTCCCTCACATTAGGTGCAGTATAGTTCCCCCACATTAGGTACAGTATAGTTCCCCCACATTAGGTTGGAAGTATAGTCCCCCCACATTAGGTGCAGTATAGTCTCCCCACATTAGGTGCAGTATAGTCTCCCCACATTAGGTGCAGTATAGTCTCCCCACATTAGGTGCAGTATAGTCTCCCCACATTAGGTGCAGTATAGTCTCCCCACATTAGGTGCAGTATAGTCTCCCCACATTAGGTGCAGTATAGTCTCCCCACATTAAGTGCAGTATAGCTCCCCCAAATTTGGTGCAGTATAGTTCCCCACATTAGGTTGGCAGTATAGTCCCCCAGATTAGGTGCGGTAAAGTTCCCCCACATTAGGTGCGGTATACCTACCCCACATTAGGTGCAGTATAGTTCCCCCAAATTAGGTGCAGTATAGTTCCCCACATTAGGTTGGCAGTATAGTTCCCCCACATTAGGTTGGCAGTATAGTTCCCCCACATTAGGTTGGCAGTATAGTTCCCCCACATTAGGTTGGCAGTATAGTTCCCCCACATTAGGTTGGCAGTATAGTTCCCCCACATTAGGTTGGCAGTATAGTTCCCCCACATTAGGTTGGCAGTATAGTTCCCCCACATTAGGTTGGCAGTATAGTTCCCCCACATTAGGTTGGCAGTATAGTTCCCCCACATTAGGTTGGCAGTATAGTTCCCCCACATTAGGTTGGCAGTATAGTTCCCCCACATTAGGTTGGCAGTATAGTTTCCCCACATTAGGTTGGCAGTATAGTCCCCCACATTGGGTTGGCAGTATAGTCCCCCACATTAGGTGCAGTATAGTCCCCCACATTAGGTGCGGTATAGTTCCCTTACATTAGGTGCGGTATAGTTTCCCCACATTAGGTGCGGTATACCTCCCCCACATTAGGTGCAGTATACCTCCCCCACATTAGGTGCAGTATACCTCCCCCACATTAGGTGCAGTATACCTCCCCCACGTTAGGTGCAGTATACCTCCCCCACATTATGTGCAATATTGCTCCCCCACATTAGGTGCAGTATACCTCACCCACATTAGGTGCAGTATAGCTCCCCCAATTTGGTGCAGTATAGCTCCCCCAATTTGGTGCAGTATTGTTCCCCACATTAGGTGCAGTATAGTTCCCCCACATTAGGTGCAGTATAGTTCCCCCACATTAGCTGCAGTATACTTCCCCCACATTAGCTGCAGTATAGTTCCCCCACATTAGGTGCAGTATAGTCCCCCCACATTAGGTGCAGTATAGTCCCCCCACATTAGGTGCAGTATAGTCCCTCACATTAGGTGCAGCATAGTTTCCCCACATTAGGTGCAGCATAGTTTCCCCACATTAGGTGCAGCATAGTTTCCCCACATTAGGTGCAGCATAGTTCCCCCACATTAGGTGCAGCATAGTTTCCCCACATTAGGTGGAGTATAGTCCCCCACATTAGGTGCAGTACAGTTCTCCCACAGACATACAGCCTTCAGCCATATACAGTGTATGGCTGGAGGCTGTACGCCTGTTTACTGCCCCACTTCAGTATTCCGACCACCGCTCCGGGGTCACGATCTACTGCTATGGCCTATGGGTCGGAACACTGAAGATGACGTGCCGCTGGTCACTTACCATGCGCGCGTCCTCCTCACCGCTCCGCTCTGCTCTGTTACTATGGGCACACGCACGGGATGTCAGTGATGTCCCTGCGTGGGCTACCTCCCGGCAGCCCCTGCATTTTTAAAGTTAATGCGGGGCCGCAGAGAGGTAACCGGGGCATTCTTGTGTCCCGAAAAGATTTTTTGGACACAGGGATGTCCCTAATGTGATGACGGCCCCCTGAGGGCCCGGGGCCCGGAGCAGGCGCTCAATGAGCACCAATGATGATCCGGCCCTGGCGGCCGCTGGAGGGCGAAAAAATGCAGCCACATCCAAAAGCGGCCCACCAGAAAATTTCCCGGTATCCGGATTGGCCAGTCCGGCCCTGTTCAAAGCTGTCACCACATGCTGTTTATGTGTAACAAAAGAAAAGGAAAGCTGACAACTATAAACCGATGCACACCCAATAAACCATGTCTATGAATATGGAAAAATTGTTTTTATTAGACACAAAAAGAACTGCACAAACATTTAAAATCCCTTAAAATTTAATGAAAACGAGTGGATGAGTGTAGTCCTCAAACACTAAACCCATACCATGGCTACCATAGCCCAAAAGGGAGGGTCCCATCAATCTAATATATAAAGATAGTGGCTACCTACAAGACCTCTAGACAAAGAATTAATTGGATAATGTATCCATAATTATCAAATTCAATATGTACACAATTCATAGCTCTAAACATGTAATCACAATATGCATGATACCATAGTATAATTGTGATAAAAAAATAGGCTCAATGTCAGTGAGTATGAAGAGCCAACTAAATGTAATATCTCTAGTAACACCGGGACACCATTACCTGGCTACAGGGATGAGCAGACTCCACTCGTTACGCCACAGGCAAAGGTGGCTTCCTCAGGAGTGATTGCAAGCTCTCAGTGTCAATAATTTATATGCTCCATAATTGAAAAAAATTGTCATAATTTCCTCTTTTTGTGGCGTGGATCCGGTCAGCATGCTGGACACTGATCATCGCGCTATGCGCTCTATTACTGGAAGTGGGGCAGAAGCATAGGACGGAAGTGTGCAGGGAACATCCAGCCCATATTCTGCACATCACCGCTCAATAGTGGGAGCGCATCTCTTACGTAAGAGATCCTACCACACTTCCTCTGGCCCATAATGACGCAGAGCGGAAGTGTGGCATAGGTTAACCATAATGGACTGCGCATCCCCGCCGGAAGTGGGGCAGGAGCGCAACTAAGCAAAAAATGATAAAATCATTATGGAACCAAATATATGTAAATGTATGCCACAAATGTAGGCAGCTAAATAACTATGGAAGGTGAGTATGGCATCTAAAGGCATATCTAACATCACTTTGCATACAAATAAATATAAAAATTGCATAGCAAAAATATCTTATACAGAATTACCTTTAAAGTGGACATGAACTGTTCATGCTCACAGCGGGAAGATTCTCCTGCTGCAGGCATGCAGTGCTGTCCTACAATACCTCCACCAAAAATTACAAAGTGAATATATCCAAAAGCATATTAATTTAAAAAAAAGGGTAAGGGAGAGAAAAACGAGGAAGAAAGACAGAAAGGGAAAAGGGGGGAGGTGCCGGCACCAAAAATAATGTGAAAGACCCAAAACTATGATTACTACCCCCAAAAATGTTTAAATAAATTTATATAGAAATGATTAGGGGGCCCCCCTAACTTATACTAAAGATCCGCAGAGTCCAAATTTCATGTTGAAAAAAATATAGTAATCCGGCTATTGAAAAAAGTTAATCTAGGCATCGCAGAACAGGTGTCCATCCAGAAATTTCTAATAAACACAGCGTCCAGTTGGTTGCCCCAACAATAATGTTCATGAAAAGAGAGCTGCCAGCCCCCAAAAGTTCCACACAGGTATAGTCAACTCTTCTTTTTGGGTTTTGTTTTTCATCCTGCTAGCACCGACTTGTAAATAAAAGGACCTCAGAAATACCCATAATTAAGTGGTTACCATCAATCCTGAATCAGTAAAACATACTATTTCCTCCTCTGTTAACATCATGATATCAAGCCAAATGAAATCCTAGATAGATACAGTTAGAGATGAAAAATGCAGCAAAAATAAAGCTTAAAGGGGTTATCCACCATAGGTTATTTTAGTACGTACCTGGCAGACAGTAATGGACATGCTTAGGAAGGATCTGCGCTTGTCTTGGGGCTAAATGGCTGTGTCATGAGATTACCATAACACTGTGGCTAGCTTTTTGTGAACTGGTATTTCCTGTTTGTTTTCTTTTTTTGCCTACAAATCCCATAATTCCATTTTCCTCCCTCCCACACATCAGCCACGCCACCCATTGAAACATAAATGAGCTGCATCCATTCAAAAGCCCTATGGTTTTCAATCAGGGTGCCTACAGCTGATGTATTAGTTGCAGATTGATCTCTATCCCACCAAACGATCCCTCCACCCAGTGAAGCAGACAGGCTCCCTGTCATCAGCTGACTAGTGAGTCATGTCTCGGCCGCATTGCAACCTGGGAAAAATCTGAGACAACAGTCATTTTGTATGCTGTTAAATATAAATATTGGGGCGAAAATCACATAAGAATTGTGAGAAAACCATCACACACAGGTATAGACACTATATTATGAACTACATTAACTGTACAGCCCCTATAGCATAATCAAATTAAAAAAATCCTGGAATACCCCTTTAACAGTACAAAATCAAAAGAGAAGTGAGGAGAGTGGTGATGGTGTGTAGTCTGAAAGTTACTTAGTGTGTAAAAAAAAGTATATAAAGGAGAATGAAAGTACAAAAACTACATGTAAGAGTGGATAAAGCATATTTACATGTATGTGACCTGAGTGTAGCGACTGTGTAAGAATGGATGTGAACCAGGAAAACTAAGTGCAAAACGAAAAACACTAGTGAAAAAAATAAAAATAAAATATCTGTATATAAAAAATAAAAAAAAAAGTAAAAATATGTTATTTTTTTTATATATATTAGGTATTATGTATGTGTTACATTTGAGTATAATATGAATATATGTTGAAGAGGAGTATATAAAAATAGATGTAACCTCTATCAATATATGCGGCCCTATTAGTGCAATGTTGGAATTATTTACCCAAAAATCCAGTAAAAGTCAGTTCCTCATTGAGGCCATGGGGTGTGACCGTGTTCAGGTCATAAATCCATTTGGATTCATGTCTCAAGAGGAGACCCACAATGTCTACCCCCCCCCCCCTTATAGCATAGGATACTTAGTCCAAATCTACCACCCTCATGCCCCAGACCTGGTTGCAAGGACACACAATTGCGTATACCACGTTCCCAGTTTTGCAATTTACATATTGCTGTAGCTCATATTTACTTCCATCTCCAGTATGGAGATACTGCATGTTGTTTGGCACAGAAATCGGTGCGGCTTCTGCACCAAAAACCATGCAGTCTATGTGAACATGCCTTTAACCCCTTAAGGACGCAGGACGTAAATGTATGTCCTGGTGCGGTGGTACTTAACACACCAGGACGTACATTTACGTCCTAAGCATAACCGCGGGCATCGGAGCGATGCCCGTGTCATGCGTGGCTGATCCCGGCTGCTGATCGCAGCCAGGGACCCGCCGGCAATGGCCGACGCCCGCGATCTCGCGGGCGTCCGCCATTAACCCCTCAGGTGCCGGGTTCAATACAGATCCCGGCATCTGCGGCAGTGCGCGATTTGAATGAATGATCGGATCACCCGCAGCGCTGCTGCGGGGATCCGATCATTCATAACGCCGCACGGAGGTCCCCTCTCCTTCCTCCGTGCGGCTCCCGGCGTCTCCTGCTCTGGTCTGTGATCGAGCAGACCAGAGCAGAAGATAGCCGATAACACTGATCTGTTCTATGTCCTATACATAGAACAGATCAGTATTAGCAATCATGGTATTGCTATGAATAGTCCCCTATGGGGACTATTCAAGTGTAAAAAAAAATGTAAAAGTAAAAAAAAAGATCCCCTCCCCCAATAAAAAAGTAAAACGTCCGTTTTTTCCTATTTTACCCCCAAAAAGCGTAAAAAACTTTTTTTATAGACATATTTTGTATCGCCGCGTGTGTAAATGTCCAAACTATTATAATAAAATGTTAATGATCCCGTACGGTTAACGGCGTGAACGAAAAAAAAAAAAGTCAAAAATTCCTACTTTTTTAATACATTTTATTAAAAAAAAAATTATAAAAAATGTATTCAAATTTTTTATATGCAAATGTAGTATAAAAAAAAAGTACAGATCATGGCGCAAAAAATGAGCCCCCATACCGCCGCTTATACGGAAAAATAAAAAAGTTATAGGTCATCAAAATAAAGGGATTATAAACGTACTAATTTGGTTAAAAAGTTTGTGATTTTTTTTAAGCGCAACAATAATATAAAAGTATGTAATAATGGGTATCATTTTAATCGTATTGACCCTCAGAATAAAGAACACATGTCATTTTTACCATAAATTGTACGGCGTGAAAACGAAACCTTCCAAAATTAGCAAAATTGCGTTTTTCTTTTTAATTTCCCCACAAAAATAGTGTTTTTTGGTTGCGCCATACATTTTATGATATAATGAGTTATGTCATTACAAAGGACAACTGGTCGCGCAAAAAACAAGCCCTCATACTAGTCTGTGGATGAAAATATAAAAGAATTATGATTTTTAGAAGGCGAGGAGGAAAAAATGAAAACGTAAAAATTTAATTGTCTGAGTCCTTAAGGCCAAAATGGGCTGAGTCCTTAAGGGGTTAAAGGGTTTGTCCATTAATATAAAGTTAACTCTTATCCACACTATATGGGAAAACAGCAGTCTTACTGCTGGGACTCCTGCCGATCCTGAGGATGTAGACACAGTTGTCCCTGGAGTGAACAGTGCAGACCTCACCAGCGTAGGCACTGCTCCAATCATTTTCTATGGGGCCACTGAACATTTCTATGTATTCATTTTGGGGACAATTATACCCCTATCCTCAGGATCGGTGGGGGTTCCACTGGTCAGAACCTCATCAATCTGCTTGTTATCTCCTATACTGGGGATAGAGAATAACTTAATGAAATAGGAATATAAATTTAATTTATTTTGCCTATAAAGCAGTCGTCTCCAAATTTTGGACATCCAGTATGCCTGGACAGCCAACAGCTGTCCAGGCATACTGGGAGTTGTATTTCTACATCTCTCAGCATGCCTAAACTCCCTGGCCCACACACAATGAGACAGTCCACCGGCACTACTAAGCAGAAGCCATACATCACCGTACATATTACCATCATACCTTTACTGACCAAACTTTATACTGAGACCAATATTACCAATAATAGCAGTATACAATGAGGACTACTATCACTATACATATAACCACCATACTGTTACTGACCAAATCCTGTATACGGAGACCAATTTTACCAATAATACCAGTATACAAGATGGAATATTATCACCATACATATTACCATCATGAAACAAAGGAAAAAAGGGGATCCAGCTCCTTGGTGTGCAGAAAATCCAATAAAACTTTACTTTTAATTATGCATGATAAAACAAGGAAAATCTACCACATAGTGGCAAGTGACATGTCACTGGTAAAAAGGGGGTGAAACGCTGACGCGTTTTGAGCTATCGCTCTTTGTCATGCATGACTAAGAGCGATAGCTCGAAACGCGTCAGTGTTTCACCCCCTTTTCACCAGTGACATGTCACTTGCCACTATGTGGTAGATTTTCCTTGTTTTATCATGCATAATTAAAAGTAAAGTTTTATTGGATTTTCTGCACACCCAGGAGCTGGATCCCCTTTTTTCCTTTGTTTCACTGTGCTACGGGGAGTGGCGGCTCCCTGCATCCGTGCTCCGGGACTATTACCAGATGCCTACATGAATCTTATGGTGAGCTGATCAAACTCTCTGTGTTTTCATATTACTATAATACTGTTACTAACCAAATCCTGTATACTGAGACCAATATTACCAATAATAATAATAATACCAGTATACAAGGAGGAAATATAACCTACATACAGTGTCCATATAGTGACAGATATCAGCTCTACGCAGGCTCTACAGACCACATAAGTGATACATACAGTTACATCAGGTGACATCTTCTCTGATCGGAGTCGTTCACTTTACTTATTCTTCTTTGTCTGGCCTAGACCATCATGGTGATTTTTTTTCAGCCACAACTCATCTCTGTGGAACCTGCAATACAAACATTTTAGGCTCTGCACTTTTCCAGAACCTATAGCGCTCCACACAGTAATAATAACCCCCTTGGTGTCTCACACAGTAGAGTGAATAGATATATGGGTTAGGGAAGTGTAGGTTACTTCCCCCTTTAGGTGGTCAGCTCACTCCAGTAGGTAGAAAGTGCCCGAGTAGGTAGTTGCCACCTGTAGGTATGTCCCCCTGTAGATAGCTGCCCCTGTAGGCAGTAGCAGACCCCTATAGGTAGATTCCCCCTGTAGATAGTAGCCCCCTGTATATACCTAAAGTCACCTGTATATAGTTGCAGCAACCCCCCTTTAGGTAGTAGGCAACATCAGCCGCCTTTAGGTAGTTGTACTAACACTAGCAGCCCCCTTAGAAAGAAACAGTAGTCTCCTTTAGGTAGCAATAGTAGCCTCCTTTTGGTATGCATAATAGCCCCCTTTAGGTAACAATAGTAGCCCCCTATAGGTAACAATAGTAGCCCCCTTTAGGTAGTAACAGTATCCCCTTTAGGTAGTAAACATTAGCCTCTTTAGGTTGTAAACACCAGCCCTTTTAGGTAATACAGTATCCCCTTTAGGTAGTAAACAGCAGCACCTTTTAGGTAGTAAACAGTAGCCCCCTTTAGGTAGTAAACAACAGCCCCCTTAAGTAGCAAACAGTAGCCCCCTAAAGGTAGTAAGCAACAGTAGGCCCCTTTAGGTAGTAACAGTAGCCCCTTTAGATAGTCAGGATGGGAAAAAAAAACACACACACTCACCTAGGGACCTGGCTCCTGCGTAGCATGTCCTCTCTTCTCCTCAGTTCTGTTCTCTGGCGCGTGATGACGTCATTCACGGATCGGAGTGCAGAAAAAAAGATGCTCGGGCCTCTTGTAGCAGCCACAAGAGTGATTGACAGGATGTGGAGCCATACAACAAGCTAGGCCAAAATACTTTTTGTTCCCTCACCTACCAGACAATGGGAAAAAAAAGTGATAAAAAAATAATGTTGCCAATGAAAACATTTAGAACAACCTTCACACGTCTCCAAAAAGTAGGAATAAAAAATTTATTTTTAGGGTGTTTTTTGTGAAAAGTAGTAAAACATTACAAATATTTTAATTTGGGATTGCTGTAATTATACTGACCTACAGAATAAAGTTAGTCTTTCCTTTATACCACACTGTAAATGTCATAGAAACTAAACCCGTTAACAAACACCCAAATTGTAATATTGCTGTTCATTAAATCAGAACACAGTGCAGAAAACAGGAAGTAGGTCAGGACACAATGGTTTAACAGAAACAGATCAAGAAGCAATAACTAAACACAGAAAACAAAACCGGAAAGGCAGGCAAAACATAAACGAATAATAAGGGTATATTCAGGGAAGACACAGGCGGACATTCCGCACATTTGAAATTTCCGGCCTACTCTAGGATCTCTTGGCAATGCGCCGTCTCATAGACTGCATTTCCGTGCGAAATCCGCAGAAAGAATAGACATATCTATTCTGTCTATGGATGCCGGAATTGGAATTTCCACAGAAATTCCACGGTGTGCACAGCGCAGCGGGATCCCATTGAAATCTATAGGACTCTGCTGCAGCGGAAAATTCTGTCGGAATTTGGCACGGACGTTCCGCTGTGTGAACATACCTTAAAGAGTACCTCTCATTAACTTGATACATTTTATAATCCTCCCAGTTCACTGCCCCCATCATGATAAACCACCCCCTGATTTTATTTTTATTATTTTTTAGTTTTCTTCCTTGATATTGCTCTGTATTTTCAGCTCAGGTTCAGATTCACATACTGGGAAGGGGTGTTGCCCAGCAGACGTGACATCATCTGAAGCCATACAGGGGAGAACTTCCTCCCTTACTCTGCATTTCCTTGGTTCGGACTTCTGCCTGGCCAGCAGGAGTCCAAAGTATGTGCAAAAGTTGGTGGGAAATGTGCTCTGGACAAGCAGGGAGACACCTAGTGGCAGCTTTTTTAAACACAAAACATAGAAAAAAAAATTTTTTAAACAAAATATATTAGAAAGATTTTTTTATACACCATAAGGAGTGCAATAGCAAACAGTTTTAATGAGAGTGCCCTTTTAAGGCAGGGAACACAAACAGAGAAGCAGGCTCAGACTAGCTGTGGTCAAAACCAGGAGGACTACAAGGTGCAGAATGGCATGCAAGAATAGTCTGGAGTTATCAGTCAGTTACACAAAGCAAACAGACAGTTACAACACCGATATATCAGGTATGAGCTGCAATCACGAGTGCGGGTGGTACACATCCCACCCGCTGGTGCTGATTGGACTGGCATCTGTAGCTTCAACAGGACCTCAACCAATAACTTGCCGCAGCCGGGTCTCATCTTGACCAGGGATTGTCTAAGCAACAAGTTCCTGGTTAATGAGCAATGGGGACCTGAGATATACAGTAGGTAAGTATCACTCTTTTTATTTTCACATTTTTCTAAGCAACATATGAAATATGCCTTATGCTGGAATAAGTATCAGATTGTGTGGGTTCGACTGCTGAAACAGAGCCCCGACTCTCAATGAGAGCACTTGCTTTATGAGAGTAACGGAGCTGCACAAGTTCTCTACTCCCATACATATGAATGGAGCATGTGCCGTCAACAGCACGCGCACTCACCGAGAACCGGGGCCACGGAGCTGAATTCCCCTCAGAAATTCTGCCGTGTGAACATAACTTTTATCTGTGTATCACCAAATCACCAAAATTCTGGTGCATGCACTTTTGTTTCTCTTGTTGATTTTGTTGATAAAATAAATACTACTATTTTTTTTTGTATAACACAGGACAAAATGTAAGTGTAAATGTTGACTACCAAGTGTATACCACAAATCTCTATGTGAAACCAGGATGTGTATCCAGTGGCTGTGAAGGAGTGGAGAAACTCAAGTATCTCATAGTAAGCCTTTGAAGATATATATATATATATATTTATTTATGTAATTTATACTGTGTGGAATTGCAGTGGGTGCATTTGTGGTGCATACTGTTAAACTTTGCCTCATTTTGTTCTGCAGCAACAAAATAGACTTGGCTGTGCCATTCTTGGTCCAACATGTACTTATGCCACTTACCAGATGCTTTCGTAAGTAAATACCTTAATTGACAAAAAATGACATAGCAATACTATTACTACTAATAACATGACGCATTTCCATTTTAAATCACTGTAGGTATAGTTCACACCTATGACATGGGTCTATTGCAGTTCTGCCATACATTTTTCCAGTAACTTATTGGGAAAACCCATACCATCCATCTATCTGTTTCTGCAGCACCCATATCGGGGGAGATTTATTAAAATCTATCTAGAGGAAAAGTTGTTAAATTGCTGAGTTGCCCATAGCAACCAATCAGATCGCTTCTTTTTTATTTTTCAGAGGCCTTTTCAAAAATGAAAGAAGCAATCTGATTGGTTGCTATGGGCAACTGGTCAACGTTTCCTCTGGACAGGTTTTGATAAATCTCCCCCATTGAGATTAAATTTTTACTTATTTCTGAGAGACATGTAGGGTATATGTAAGGCTATGTTCACATCTGTGTTGAGTAACCTCCCTTAGGAAATGTCTGTTATGGACATCTAACGGAGGTTATTCAATGCAGATGTAAACTGATGTTATCAGAAGTTTATTAGGCATTCTGATGCCGATAATGGAAGCCGGTACAGAAAACTGTACAGGTGAAGGAAACTGTGCTCCCGCCAGCACTGCACACCCTCCACCCAACCACCCGCCTGCTATCTGTTGCAAGACTACAACTCCCAGCCTGCCCATACATTGAGGACATGCTGGGGGTTGTAGTCTTGCAACAGCTAGCAGGTGGGTGGACATACACCTGTACAGTTTACTTCAATACACCAGCTGAGGCCCCCCCCCCCCAAAAAAAAAACCTTCCCCAGCTTCCAAATAAAAAATTATTTAATTTTTAAACATCTGAAATTTGTTGACTACATATCCCTGGATGTGGAATTCTTGCTTTTATTTTAGGCTGCTTTCACACTATAAAATTCATCCGTTTTAAAGATCCGTTTGATGTTCCGTTATGAAAACTAAACGTCCGTTACTATCTTCCGTCACAAAATAATGTCCTTTATTAATAACGGACTATAACGATTAATGTAAAAATCCCATAGACTATAATGGGATTTTCTAACGGACGTTTAATGGCAGATTTTCAGGGTTTTCATAACGGAACATCAAACGAATCTTTAAAACGGATGAATTTTATAGTGTGATAGCAGCCTTAATGTTATTAATATTACTTTTATTTATTTATTTTATTGAAAAAAAAAAATGTACAAGAGATGCAGGAATGACAAGGCCAGCATGCAAGGATATGTTGTCAACAAATTTCACATGTTTGAAAACTAAATAATTTTTTATTTGCAAACCGTGGAAGTTTTTTTTGGGGGGGGGCGGGTAGGGACCAGAGTCCCGTCCAGTAAATGGAAGGTCACTGCCCGCCCCCAAAAAACTTTCTCAGCTTCCAAATACAACATTTTGTTTTCAGACATCTGGAATTTGTTGACTACCTATCCCTGCATACTGAACGCGGCACTCCCGCTTGTTGTACCCAAAAAATCCTGCATGCCCATTTTTCCTCTGCTTAAAAAAAAAAAATTAAGGGGTATATCCCCTATCCTCTATCACCTGCGATCTCAGTGCAGCTCCCGGCATTCTGTGCTGGGCGCTGCTTCAGAGACGTGACTTCACGTTACGCCATTCACGATAGCGTACACGTAATAAATACTAAAGTCCAAAATTGCTAATTTTGGTCATTTCATATACCATAAATTTTTTTTATAAAAAGCATTCAAAAAGTCCCATCAAAATAAAATTTGTACCGATTAAAACTACAGATCATGGCACAAAAAATAAGCCCTCATATAGCCCCATATGCGGAAAATGGAAAAAGTTATAGGGGTCAGAAGATGACAATTTTAAACATATTCATTTTGGTGCATGTAGTTATATTTTTTTTAAAGTAGTAAAATAAAATAAAACCTAGATAAATTGAGTATCCCTGTAACCGTATGGACCTACAGAATAAATATAATGTGTCATTTTTACTTCAAAGTGCACTGCGTAGAAACGGAAGCCCCCAAAACTTACAAAATGGCGATTCTTTTTTTTACTTTTACCCCACAAATAATGTTTTTTTCTGCAGATTTTGGTATAAAATAAGTGATGACATTACAATATGCAATTGGTGATGCAAAAAACAAGTCCTTATATGGGTCTGTAGGTGAAAAATTTAAAGTGTTATGATTTTTAGAGGGGGAGGAGGAAAAACGTGCAAAAACAAAATTTGGCCTGGTCCACAAGGTCAAAATGGGTTTTGTCCTTAAAGGGGCGCTCAAGTGGAAAACATTTATTTATTTATTTTTTAAATCAACTGGTTCCAAAAAGTGAAACCGATTTGTAAATTACTTCTATTAAAAAATCGTAATCCTTCCAGTACTTATCAGCTGCTGTATTCTCCAGGGAAAGTTCCTTTCTTTTTGAATGTATTTTCTGTCTGACCACAGTACTCTCTGCTGACACCTCTGCCCATTTCAGGAACTGTCCAGAGCAGGAGAAAATCCCCATAGCAAACCTATCCTGCTCTGGACAGTTCCTGACATGGACAGAGGTGTCAACAGAGAGCACTGTGGTAAGACAGGAAAAAAAATTCAAAAAGAAAAGAACTTCCTGTGGAGAATACAACAGCTGATAAATACTGGAAGGATTAAGATTTTTTAATAGAAGTAATTTACAATTCTGTTAAACTTTCTGGCACCAGTTGATTGAAAAATTATTTTTTTTCCTCTTGAGTATCCCTTTAAGGGGTTAATCATGGTACGAGACAGAATAAATATATTTGTGTAGAATCTATTATGTATCTGAAGGTTACGTCTGGTTTCTCTGATCTGTTCCCTTAACAGGTTGCAGGATATATTTGCTGTCCCTGTAATTTCGGCTGGAAGCTTTGGCCTGTCCTGTGACTACAAACAATTTCTCACTCGCATTTTAATCCCAGCCAGGAAGATAACATATTTTTTTCATAAGTTTTGGAAATATAGCCACCCTGTCAAGCCGCCATGGAATTCTGTGTATATCTACAAAAGGGAGAACTCCTCGGAATCCTGCTACTGGTAAGGATAAAAAAAAGGTATTAATGTATTTATTGGTGGGAAAGATAGGCCATAGGCTATACCATATATATATATATATATATATATATATCCTGTTCCAAATTATTATGCAAATGATATTTTTCTCATTTACCTAAATAATTGATGTAAATAACAGTCTGCATAATTCTTATGTTATCAACTATTAAGAGTGCAATTCAAATTGTATTGAACAAACCTCCTAATGATAACAGTATTTTTTTTTACATAAACAAACTTACAATGCGCTGTTCCAAATTATTATGGACAGTAAGTTTCAAAACACTTTATAGGTTGTAAAGAACTGAAAATGTTAATTTGTTGTGTTTGCAGCATATTTACTGAAATCAAATGCTATTTTAATCAAACTTTGAACAATATTTTAACTTTTTAAACATTTTAACAGGTCATGTTACATTTTAACACAGGACCCCTTATTTGATAGCAGCTTCACAAGTCTTGCAACCATTGAAGTTGTGAGTTTTTGGACAATTTCTGCTTGAATTTGTTTGCAAGATGTCAGAATAGCCTCCCAGAGCTGCTGTTTGGATGTAAACTGCCTCCCACCCTCATAGATCTTTTGCTTGGGGATGCTCCAAAGGTTCTCAATAGGATTGAGGTCAGAGGAGGATGGAGGCCACACCATGACTTTCTCTCCTTTTATCCCCATAGCAGCCATTGATGCAGAGGTATTCTTTGCAGCATGAGATGGTGCATTGTCATGCATGAAGATGATTTTATTATGGAAGGCATAGTTCTTCCTTCTGTACCAGGGAAGAAAGTGGTCAGTCAGAAACTCCACATACAGTCAGATCCATAAATATTGGGACATCGACACAATTCTAAAATTTTTGGCTCTATACACCACCACAATGGATTTGAAATGAAACAAACAAGAAGTGCTTTAACACCAGACTGTCAGCTTTAATTTGAGGGCATTTACATCCAAATCAGGTGAACGGTATAGGAATTACAACAGTTTGCATATGTGCATCCCACTTGCTAAGGGACCAAAAGTGATGGGACAATTGGCTTCTCAGCTGTTCCATATCCAGGTGTGTGTTATTCCCTCATTATCCCAATTACAATGAGCAGATAAAAGGTCCAGAGTTCATTTCAAGTGGGATATTTGCATTTGGAATATGTTGCTGTCAACTCTCAAGATGAGATCCATCATTAGGCTGAAAAAACAAAATAAACCCGTCAGAGAGATAGCCAAAACATTAGGCGTGGCCAAAACAACTGTTTGGACCATTCTTAAAAAGAAGGAACGCACCAGTGAGCTCAGCAACACCAAATGACCCAGAAGAACAAGGAAAACAACTGTGGTGGATGACCGAAGAATTCTTTCCTTGTTGAAGAAAACCCCTTCACAACAGTTGGCTTGATCAAGAACACTCTCCAGGAGGTAGGTGTATGTGTGCAAAAGTCAACAAACAAAAGAAGACTTCCCCAGAGTGAATACACCACAAGATGGAAATCATTGGGGAGCCTCAAAAACAGGAAGGCCAGATTACAGTTTGCCAAACGACATATAAAAAAGCCTTCACAGTTCTGGAACAACATCCTATGGACAGATGAGACCAAGATAGACTTGTACCAGAGTGATGGGAAGAGAAGAGTATGGAAAAGGAAAGGAACATGATCCTAAGCATACACCTCATCAGTGAAGCATGGTGGTGGTAGTGTCATGGCATAGTGGGCATGTATGGTGCCAATGGAACTGGTTCTCTTGTATTTATTGATGATATGACTGCTGACAAAAGCAGCAGGATGAATTCTGAAGTGTTTCGGGCAAAATATTAACCGTTCACTTGATTTGGATGTAAATACCCTCAAATTAAAGCTGACAGTCTGCAGTCAAAACCCATCTTGTTCGTTTTATTTCAAATCCATTGTGGTGGTGTATAGAGCCAAAAATGTTAGAATTGTGTTGATGTCCCAATAATTATGGAACTGACTGTACTTTGCAGAGGTCATCTTTACACCTTCTGGGACCCTAAAGGGAGCCCAAACAGCTCTCATGATTTCGGCCCAAAACATGACTCCTCTACCACCTTGCTGATGTCGCAGCCTTGTTGGAACAGGGTGGCCGTCCACCAACCATCCACTAATCCATCCTTCTGGACCATCCAGGGTTGCACGGCACTCATCAGTGAACAGGAGTGTTTGAAAATTAGTAAGCCAGAGGTCTTACCTCTCCTTCTGTGCTGGTCCCGGCTCTCGGATTGATAAAGCCTGGCAGGACCAGGCTTTATTAATTGAGTGCAGAGCACACAGATCAATGGAGTTCTATGGAACTCTATTGATCTGTATGAGGAATCTAACGATTCCTCCTAAAAGGGGACTTTTATATACTTGTACACTGTGATCAGATCACCCCTAAGACGTCTTTTTTCTAAACGAAATAACCCCAAGCTTGATAACCTGTCTTGGTCCTGTAATCCTCCATTACCATCTTTGTCATCCTCCTCTGCACTCTCTCCAGTTCAGACATGTCCTTCTTATACACAGGTGCCCAGAATTGGACACAATACACCATATGTGATCTGACTAGTAATTTATACAGAGGCAAAACTATTTTCCTGTCACCTGCCTCTATGCCCCTCTTGATACATCCCATTACTTTAATAGCCTTGTCAGCAGCTGTCTGGCACTGATCACTAAAGTTGAGTTTACTGTCCACCAGTACCCCCAAGTCCTTTTTGGTAGACATTTTCCCTTATGTCTTATTTTTTAGCACATGATTGTACATTTTGATGTCTTGGCCTGTGTTTGTATAAACTAACATTTATCCACATTAAACGTCATTTCCTATGTCTGTGCCCAAGCCTCTAGCTTCCCCAGATCCCTCTGTAATATTATGTTATCCCCCTACATAATATCATACAATATTATCCTCCTATGTAATATTATGTTGTCCTACTCTGTGGTGATTACAGTATTCTAATAAAAATCATTGGGGAAGATTTATCAAAACCTGTACATAGAAAAAGTGGAACAGTTGCCCAAAGCAACCTATCAGATCGCTTTTTTCAGTTTTCAGAGGCTTTGATAATAATGAAAAAAGCAATATGGTTGTTATGGGTAACTGCACCACTCTTTCTCTACACAGGTTATGATGAATTTCCCCGATTGTGATTAGAGGGATGGGAAATTTACATTTATCTACTTATACTAGTAGTACAACCAGCAATAACAATACACAGTTATATATCGTAGAATATATTACACAAACTGGGAACTAGGAAACAGCTTGTCCTCCTATATGTACAGGAGGACAAATGGGCATTTTTAAAGGGGTATTTATATCAACTGGCTCCAGAAGGTTAAACAGATTTGTAAATTACTTCTATTAAAAAATCTTAATCCTTCCAATAATTATCAGCTGCTGAAGTTGAGTTTTGAGACTTTTTTGTCTGGCAACAGTACTCTCTGCTGACATCTCTGCTTGTCTTGGGAACTGCACAGTGTAGAAGAGGTTTGCTATGGGGATTTGCTTCTACTCTGGACAGTTCCTTCTGATACTTCACCAGCTCATAAGTACTGAAAGGATTAAGATTTTTTAATAGAAGTAATTTACAAATCTGTTTAACTTTCTGGAGCCAGTTGATATATATTAAAAAAAAGTTTTTTCTACATGGATTTCATCACTTCCTGGTTTCCTCTCTGAACTGTGACCCTGCTGTTGCCAGGCAACAAGAGCTCACACTTTCCCACAATCCCACTACACAGGGGGACAGTACATTTTCTGGTACAATAGTTTTTATCCAGCAATAAAATAGCTATGGACGTAGACCTACTAGGTATAAGTATAGAAATTAAATTAAAAAGGCGACATGGGACCAATATTTTAATAAACATATAATATTTGGCTAAGCGACTCACATCTTAGCAGGGCCCATGCATCCAATGTAGTGGTTTAGATATTACAGTGTGGATAAAAAAATTTATGAGAATACAGATAAAAATAGATTAAAATATATGATGAAACAATACCAACTAAAGAGCATAGGAACACTGCTGGATGATACGGTCTTATAAGTCACTGGTTAAAAAGTTCCTATGCTCATTAGTTGGTATTGTTTAATCATATATTGTCATCCGTTTTTATCTATATTCTCATTCATATTTTTAAAAATGTGATTAAAAAGGCCCATCTAAACACAGGTGTTACAGATAAAAACTAAAAATTATGGTGCAAAAAATGAGCCCTTAACCCCTTAAGGACCACGGACGTATGTGTACGTCTAAGCACCCTGGTAGTTAAGGACCAAGGACGTACGCGTACGTCTGTGGGCATTTTGGTCCCTGCCGCATGCCGGGCTGGGACCGAACCGGGGTGACTGCTGATATCGATCAGCAGTCACCCCGCGCAAATGCCCAGGGGGTCATCAGACCCACCCATGTCGGCGATCGGCGCAAATCGCAGTTGAATTCACACTTGCGATTTGCGCCGATTCCGGGTCATACAGGGTTATGGTGACCCGGAAAATAAGGGGGATCGGGGTTGTCTAAGAAGGGATAGGAGTGAAGTGGCAGGGGTGCCACCCCTCCTATCCCTGCTATTGGTTGTCTAGAAGCGACAACCAATAGCAGATCGGGGGCGGGGGGGTTAACTTTTAAGTTTCCCCGTTCTGCCCACCCACAATAGGCCGGGCAGAATGGGGAAACAACAGAGGACCGACGGCAGAAGATCTTCTTACCCATCCGGTGGATGCAGGCAGCGATGTCGTGCGGCTGGCTCCCTGGATCCTACGGAAGCCGGTGAGTTGCCTAGCAACATCTGGAGGGTTACAGTCTGAGACCACTATACAGTGGTCTCTAAACTGTAGCCCTCCAGATGTTGCAAAACTACAACTCCCAGCATGCCCAGACAGCTGTTTGGGCATGCTGGGATTTGTAGTTTTGCAACAGCTGGAGGGTCACAGTTTCGAGATCACTGTGCAGTGATCTGTAAACTGTGGCCCTCTAGATCTTGCAAAGCTACAACTCCTAGCATGCCCACACAACAGTTTGCTGTCAGGGCATGCTGGGATTTGTGGTTTTGCAAAATCTGGAGGGCCACAGTTCGGAGATTACTGTGCAGTGGTCTCTAAACTCTAGCCCTCCAGATGTTGCAAAACTGCAAATCCCAGCATGCCCAAACAGCAAACAGCTTTCTCGGCATGCTCGGAGTTCTAGTTGCGTAACTCCAGCTGTTGCATAACTACATATCCCAGCATGCCCTTTGACGATCAGTACATGTTGGGAGTTGTAGTTTTGAACCAGCTGGAGGCACACTGGTTGGAAAATACTGAGTTAGGTAACAGAACCTAACTGAAGGTTTTCCAACCAGTGTGCCTCCAGCTGTTGCAAAATTACAACTTTCAGCATGCTCGGTCTGTCAGTACATGCTGGGAGTTGTAGTTTTGCAACAGCAGGAGGTTTGCCCCCCCTCCCATGTGAATGTACAGGGTACATTCACACGGGCAAGTTTACAGTAAGTTTCTTGCTTGAAGTTTGAGCTGCGGCAAATTTTTCGCCGCAGGGCAAACTCCTAGCTTGAAACATACCGTAACCCCCCAGTGCGAATGTACCCTAAAAACACTACACTACACTAACACATAATAAAGAGTAAAACACTACATATACACCCCTTAAACCGCCCCCCCCCCCCCCAATAAAAATGAAAAACGTATTGTACGGCAGTGTTTCCAAAACGGAGCCTCCAGCTGATGCAAAACAACAACTCCCAGCATTTTCGGACAGACACTGACTGTCCAGGCATGCTGGGAGTTTATCAACAGCTGGAGGCACCCTGTTTGGGAATCACTGGCGTAGAATACCCCTATGTCCACCCCTATGCAATCCCTAATTTAGTCCTCAAATGCGCATGGCGCTCTCTCACTTCGGAGCTCTGTCGTATTTCAAGGAAACAGTTAAGGGCCACATATGGGGTATTTTCGTACTCGGGACAAATTGCACTACACATTTGGGGGGGATTTTTTCCTTTTACCCCTTATGAAAAGGAAAAGTTGGGGTCCACACCAGCCTGTTAGTGTAAAAAAAAAAATCTTTTTTACACTAACATGCTGGTGTTGCCCCATACTTTTTATTTTCACTAGAGGTAAAAGGAAAAAAAGACCACCAAAATTTGTAACGCAATTTCTCCTGAGTACGGAAATACCCCAAAACAAGGCTCAGCAGTGAGAGTGCACTAGGTACATTTGAGGCTTAAATTGGTGATTTTCCCGCGGTTTTGACATAAACGCAAAAAAATAATTACCGACATGTGACCCCATTTTGGAAACTACACCCCTCACGGAATGTAACAAGGGGTGTAGTGCGCCTTACCACCCCACAGGTGTTTGACGAATTTTCGTTAAAGTTGGATGGGAAAATGAAAAAAATAATTTTTTTTCACTAAAATGCTGGTATTACCCTAAATTCTTCATTTTCACAAGGGAAAATAGGAAAAAGCCCCCCAAAATTTGTAACCCCATTTTTTCTGAGTAAGAACATTCCCCATATGTGGATATAAAGTGCTCTGCGGGCGAACTACAAGGCTCAGAAAAGAAGGAGCGCCATTGGGATTTTGAAGAAAACATTTGTCCGGAATTGAAGGCCACGTGTGTTTAGAAAGCTCCCATAGTGCCAGAACAATGGACCCCCCCACATGTGACCCCATTTTGGAAACTATACCCCTCACGTAATGTAATATGCAGTGAGCATTTACGCCCCACAGGTGTCTGACAGATTGTTGGAACAGTGGTCTTTGAAAATGAAAAATGTAATTTTTTATTTTCTCAGCCCACTGTTTCAAAGATCTGTCAAACGCCAGTGAGGTGTAAATGCTCACTGTGCACCCCTTATTAAATTCTGTGAGGGGTGTAGTTTCCAAAATGGGGTCACATGTGCGGGGGTCCACTGTTCTGGCACCACGGGGGTTTTGTAAACGCACATGGACCCTGACTTCCATTCCAAACAAATTCACTCAAAAGCTTAATGGCGCTCCTCCTCTTCTGAGCATTGTAGTTTGCCCGCAGAGCACTTGACGACCACACATGGGATATTTACATACTCATAAGAAATGGGGTTACAAATTTTGGGGGTAATTTTCTCCTATTACCCCTTGTAAAAATGTTAAATTTGGGGAAAAACCAGCATTTTAGTGAAAAAAAAATATTTTTTTCATTTACACATCCAACTTTAACAAAAAGTCGTGAAATACCTGTGAGGTGTTAAGGCTCACTGTACCACTTGTTACGTTCCTTGAGGGGTGTAGTTTCCAAAATAGTATGCCATGTGGGTTTTATTTGCTGTTCTGGCACCATAGGGGCTTCCTAAATGGGACATGCCCCCCAAAAACCACTTCAGCAAAATGTGACTCCTCTTCTGAGAATTGTAGTTCACCCGCAGAGCATTTTACGTCCTAACATGGGGTATTTTCATACTCAGATGAGATGGGGTTACAAATTTTGGGGGGCTTTTTCTCCCACTACCCTTTATAAAAATGGTAAATTTGGGGGGAAAAAACACTTTAGGGAAAAACATTTTTTTTCATTTACACATCCGACTTTAACGAAAAGTTGTCAAACACCTGTGGGATGTTGAGGCTCACTGGAACCCTTGTTATGTGCCTTGAGGGGTGTAGTTTCCAAAATGGTATGCCGTGTGGGGGGTTTTCTGCTGTTCTGGCACCATAGGGGCTTCCTAAATGCGACAGAAAAACTCACTCTCCAAAATCCCATTGTCACTACTTCCCTTCTGAGCCCTCTACTTCACCCGCCGAACATTTGACATACACATATGAGGTATTTCCTTACTCGAGAGAAATTTGGTTACAAATTTTGAGATGGTTATTCTCCTATTACCCCTTGTAAAAATTCAAAAACTGGATCTACAAGAACATGCGAGTGTAAAAAAATTAAGATTTTGAATTTTCTTCTTCACTTTGCTGCTATTCCTGTGAAACATCTAAAGGGTTAACACACTTACTGAATGTCATTTTGAATACTTTGAGGGGTGCAGTTTTTATAATGGGGTCATTTGTAGGGTATTTCTAATAAGAAAGCCCTTCAAATCTACTTCAAACCTGAACTGGTCGCTGAAAAATTCAGATTTTAAAAATGTTGTGAAAAATTGGAAAATTGCTGCTGAACTTTGAAGCCCTCTGATGTCTTCCAAAAGTAAAAACATGTCAACTTTATGATACATACATAAAGTAGACATATTGTATTTGTGAATCAAAATATAATTTATTTGGAATGTCTATTTTCCTTACAAGCAGAGAGCTTCAAAGTTAGAAAAATGCAAAATTTTCTATATTTTCATCAAATTTTTGAATTTTTCACCATGAAATGATGCAAGTATCGACAAAAATTTTACCACGAACCTAAAGAAGAATATGTCACAAAAAAACAATCTCGGAATCAGAATGAAAAGTAAAAGCATCGCAGAGTTATTAATGCTTAAAGTGAAAGTGGTCAGATGTGCAAAAAACGCTCTGGTCCTACAGTGAAAATTGGCCTGGTCCTTAACCCCTTAAGGACTCAGCCCATTTTGGCCTTAATTTTTACGTTTTCATTTTTTCCTCCTCGCCTTCTAAAAATCATAACTCTTTTATATTTTCATCCACACACTAGTATGAGGGCTTGTTTTTTGCGCGACCAGTTGTCCTTTGTAATGACATAACTCATTATATCATAAAATGTATGGCGCAACCAAAAAACACTATTTTTGTGGGGAAATTAAAACGAAAAACGCAATTTTGCTAATTTTGGAAGGTTTTGTTTTCACGCCGTACAATTTATGGTAAAAGTGGCGTGTGTTCTTTATTCTGAGGGTCAATACGATTAAAATGATACCCATTATTATATACTTTTATATTATTGTTGCGCTTAAAAAAAATCACAAACTTTTTAACCAAATTAGTACGTTTATAATCCCTTTATTTTGATGACCTCTAACTTTTTTATTTTTCCGTATAAGTGGCGGTATGGGGGCTCATTTTTTGCGCCATGATCTGTACTTTTTTTTGATACCACATTTGCATATAAAAAAACTTTTATACATTTTTTATAATTTTTTTTTTTAATAAAATGTATTAAAAAAGTAGGAATTTTGGACTTTTTTTATTTTTTTTCGTTCACGCCGTTCACCGTACGGGATCATTAAGATTTTATTTTAATAGTTCGGACATTTACACACGCGGCGATACCAAATATGTCTATAAAAAAATTTTTTTACGCTTTTTGGGGGTAAAATAGGAAAAAACTGACGTTTTACTTTTTTATTGGGGGAGGGGATTTTTCACTTTTTTTTTACTTTTACTTTTACATTTTTTTACATTTTTTTTTACACTTGAATAGTCCCCATAGGGGACTATTCATAGCAATACCATGATTGCTAATACTGATCTGTTCTATGTATAGGACATAGAACAGATCAGTATTATCGGTCATCTCCTGCTCTGGTCTGCTCGATCTCAGACCAGAGCAGGAGATGCCGGGAGCCGCACGGAGGAAGGTGAGGGGACCTCCGTGCGGCGTTATGAATGATCGGATCCCCGCAGCAGCGCTGCGGGCGATCCGATCGTTCATTTAAATCGCGAACCGCCGCAGATGCCGGGATCTGTATTGATCCCGGCACCTGAGGGGTTAATGGCGGACGCCCGCGAGATCGCGGGCGTCGGCCATTGCCGGCGGGTCCCTGGCTGCGATTAGCAGCCGGGATCAGCCGCGCATGACACGGGCATCGCTCCGATGCCCGCGGTTATGCTTAGGACGTAAATGTACGTCCTGGTGCGTTAAGTACCACCTCACCAGGACGTACATTTACGTCCTGCGTCCTTAAGGGGTTAAGGGGTTAATCAGCCCTGTATACAAAAAAATAAAAAAATTCTAGGGGTCAGAAAAGGACAATTTTAAGCATACTTTTTTTCATTAAAAAAAGTTAACATTTTTTAAAATGTGAAGTAAAAATCAAACAAAACCAGAACAAATTGGGTTTCATTGTAACAAGATAACAAGTAATTCATAAACATTTGGTTTTTTGGCACATAGAACATATACAAAAAGTGGTACCGATTGCGCAAAAAAATAAGCCCTGTATATAGAAAAATGATAAAGTAATAGGTGGTTAAAATAGGGAAATTTTTAATATATTAATTTTGCAAAAAAAAGTGTTTTAAAAAAAAAAGCAGAACAATAATAGAAAAGCGTGTAATTGTACAAGGGGGATAATTTTAATCGTATTGACCCACAGAATAAAGGTGGCCTATAGGGGGAGATTTATCACAACCTGTCCAGAGGAAAAGTTGCTGAGTTGCCATAGCAACCAATGAGATCGCTTCTTTCATTTTTGAAAAGGCCTCTGAAAAATGAAAGAAGTGATCTGATTGGTTGCTATGGGCAACTTAGCAACTTTTCCTCTGGACAGGTTTTGATAAATCTTCCCCATCATTTTTGCCGTAAAGTGTACAGTGTGAAAATGAAACCTTCCAAAATTTGCTAAATTGCTGTTTTCTTTTCAATTACTTCACAAAATGAGTGATGTCATTACAAAGGACAATTGCTTGCGCAAAAAACAAGCCCCCATATCGGTATGTAGATGAAAATATAAGATTTATGATTTTTAGAAGGTGAGGAGGGAAAAAACGAAAATGGAAAAATAAAATGGGCTGTGTCCTTAAGGGTCGATTCACACATACAGTATTCTGTGCATATTTGATGCGCAGGATTTGAAGCTGTGTTCAGTCATTGAGTTTACATTGAAATCTGCAGCAGAAAATCCTGCTCATCAAATCTGTGTAGAATATTGTACGTGTGAATAGACCCCAAAGAGTAAAATTTTGACCCACAAATTTGTTTGCCCTGGATGTGCATTGTATTCGATGGACACAACACACTTCCAGGCGTTCCTAGCACCAGCAGGTTCTGCCGGTGCCCGCTGGCTGCAGAATGTCTGCCAGAAATTGCCCAGCCAGGCATTTTGCAAAAAAATCCACCGTGTGAACATGCCCTTAGTGAATCAAACGGTATGTTAAATGCAGCCTAAGGATGTGCAATTTTAATTTCTAGTGTTATACTGACACCTACTGGAGGATCTACCAATTTCTTTCCTGGTAAAGCAATGAGGTTTTTTTTGTAATTAATTTTATACTTTAATTTGGTTTAAACAATCTTTTCCAACAGCCTACATTTTGTATGTATAATTTTAAACTTAGTAATGTACATTAAAAACATTGTTGGTATTGGACCATATACATTGTACAAATGTTATGTCCGTATAGATTTTTAATTGGGCGATTCTATTTTGTTCTTCTATCTTTTATGTCAGTGGTCTGTAAATTGTGGTCTCCAGATGTTGCAAAACTACAACTCCCAGCATGCCTGGACATCAAACCCAAAAAATAGCCTTTTTTTTATTAAATACTTTTTTTTAATGGTATGTGAACATGGCCTAAAACATTTCAGCTATCAAAATATGCAAAGACAAAATATTTTTTTAAATGTTTTTTTACAGTAAGATATGAAGAACATTATGACAAAGCTACGTAAATTTTGTATCACTGTAATTGTACTGAGCCCCAGAAAAAATGTAGTCATTTGGCAGTGGACACTGTAAAAACAAAATCTAAAAAACAATGGAAGGAGGAATTGTGAGAGCTCTGCATAGAATCGGAAGCCCCACAAAGTTACAAAATGGCGTCTTTTTTTTTTGTTTGTTTGTTTTTTTTCAATTTTGGACCACAAATATATATTTTTTTGTTTCGCCATAGATTTTGTGTTGAAATTATTAATGCATTTACAAATTAAAATTGGTGGCGCAAAAAACAGGCCCTCATATGGGTCTGTAGGTGGAAAATTGAAAGCGTTATGATTTGTAGAAGGTGAGGTGGAAAAAACAAAAGCGCAAAAAAAAAAAAAAACAATGTCCTGAAGGGGTTAAATGGGCAGTGTCAGATATGAAAACTTTCTATGTGTATCTTGGCAAAACAATAGTTTCTCATTCAGCTCCATTGGGGACACAGGAACCGTGGGTATATCTTGCTGCCACTAGGAGGCTGACACTAGGCATAGCATAAAAAAGGTTGGCTCCTCCCAGCAGGATATATCCCACCTACTGACTTAGAGACACTCAGTTTTAGCTTAGTGTCCTAGGAGGCAACACAGGTCTGGATTGCTCCAGGCCTGGTCTATTTTATTATTTTCTATAGTTAGTGTTTAGATTTTTTCTCCTTTTTTGTTTTTTCTAGATAGGAGCGACAGGAGCGTGGCGCTGCCTGTTTCCCCACATGCGACTGAAGGGCACTGTTCCATAGAGTATGGTCCGTTAACCCTTCCTCGCCACCAGCCAGCATCAGGTTTGTACCTTGGGTCCGGGTCACCTATTGCCTCTGCTCGCCCCGCTTAAAAAAGCCTGGCATGATGCAGTTGGCTTAGTCTGGTGAAGACTTCTGGGGAGAAGACTTCTAGGGAGGTGAGTATACCTCCATAGTTAGGTGAGTATGTTCCTTTCTCCCCGGCACCCCACTCACCCACCCCACTTCATCTAACCTGGGGCCCCTCAGGGGTTAATAATAGGGGGGTATTCCCGATAACCTTTATTAAAATTGTTGGAGGGGCCTTTTTTTGTGAGGAGGGGGTACTTTTGGGGGCATGCGGCTGTTTTTTTCTGGGGTGCTGGCTGCTACTGCGGCATACTTGTACTTCCGGTAGCCGTCCCCACACACGGGGAAACCGCTGCCAGCTTCTCTCTCCTCCGGGCGGCATTTGCGGCCGTCCGGTCCGGGACCTACCCGCTATTTCAGTCCGCAGGCGGTCTCGACTCTTATTATATCCGGCAGCCGTCCCCACAGTTGGGAGACGGCTGCCGGCTTCACAGGCATCAGGGCAGCATTTTCATGCGTTCGGCCCGGACCCAGGCCGCTACTTTAGCCCGCGATTTTGGCCTGGTCCCGGCCGCGAGTAGCCCCGCCCCCCTTATTTCGCACTCTCTGCGCGTCCAATGAGCGCAGCACACGCACAGGGAGGGCAATTTCAGCCTATCCGGCGGCAGCGCGGGCACGTCAGGCCTTTTCTCAGCCTCTCCCGTGGTAGGGAGAGTTGTAACTCCTCCCCTACGGGATCACGTGACGCTGCTCCGGAGTCCAGCACTACTCCCTCACCGACGCTGCTGCACTCTGCTCCTGTGGGTCTTCTTTCGGTCAGGGACACCTTCCATCTACAGGACTCTGGACCTTCGGACCCTGCTCCTGAAGTTTCCTTTACACGTACTCATCGCTCTCCCAAGGTTTTCCATCCTCATAAGGAGTTTGATGACCTTCTGGAGACTGCCTGGAAGCTTCCGGAGAAGCGTTTCCAAGGTGCTAAATGGTTAAAGACTCTGTGTCCATTCCCTCAGGATCTTATCTCTAAATGGACCGTTCCACCATCTGTGGACCCCCCAGTCTCCCGTTTATCCAAATCCACCACTCTACCGTTGGCAGATGCCGCTTCCTTCAAGGATCCCACGGACAAGCGGGTCGAGAATTTGGCCAAGTACGCATTTGAGGCAGTGGGATCCTCCCTGCTCCCAGCCTTCTCTTCAACCTGGGTCGCGAAGGCCTTATCGGTGTGGGCTTCACAGCTCCGTCAAGGGCTGTTGTCTGGGGCCTCCCCTGATGATCTGGCTGTGATTGCTCTCCAGGTTTCAAACGCAGGTAAATATTTATGCCAGGTTTCATTGGAGTCTGCTCGCTGTGCGTCTGTCACGTCTGGCAATCTGGTCGCCATTCGCCGCTCTATGTGGCTTAAAGCTTGGAACGCCGATTCAGCTTCCAAGAAATCCCTGATGGAAATGGCCTTTACTGCCGGCCGCCTTTTTGGGAAACGGCTAGACAACATAATTTCCGAGGCTACAGGCGGTAAGAGTTCTTTGCTTCCCCAGAACAAGGAGCCCCGCCCTGCGGCTCGTGGGGGTTTTCGTAAGTCGACCTCCTTTCGGTCCTTTTCCTCCCTGGGCCCTGGGTGCCAGGATAAATCGAGCTCCTCGCAAGGTAGGCAGGGCCCGTCCTTCAAACTTCGCCCATCATGGAAGCAGGATAGCCATTCCAACCGGTTTCCCGCTAAATCGGGAACCCGCAAACCTTCCTTGACCTGAAGGGACGCCCCCACCCGGAACTACTTCTCGGGTGGGCGGTCGCTTACTCCTTTTTCGGGACGTCTGGTTGGCGCAAGTCCAGGACTCTTGGGTTTGGGACGTCATCTCCGATGGTTACCGAATCGAGTTCACTTCTTTTCCCCGGGATCGTTTTTTTCGGTCCCGGCCTCCTCATTCACCTGCCCTGGGTGCAGGTTTTCACTCTGCCTTTCGCACTCTGCTGCAACAGGGTGTCATTGTGCCCGTTCCATCTCAGGACCGTTTCAAGGGTTTCTATTCAAACCTCTCCGTTGTGCCCAAAAAGGAGGGTTCGGTCCGACATCTTCGACTTCGCCACTTCCGAATGGAGTCCCTAAGGTCGATTGTTGCATCCATGGATCAGGGCAAATTTCTGTCTTCAGTGGACATTCGGTATGCGTATCTCCACATCCCGATTTTTCCTCCTCAACGTTTTCTGAGTTTTGCCGTTCTGCAGGGTCACTTTCAGTTCGTGGCCCAGCCCTTCGGCCTGGCCACAGCCCCCAGAGTCTTTACCAAGGTCATGGCGGCTGTTATGGCCATTATCAGGTCCCAGGGGATCTCTGTCCTCCCTTACCTGGACGACCTGCTTATCAAGGCTCCGTCCCGGGTCTAGAACGAGGAGAGTCTCCACATCACTCTGCTGACCCTAACCAGCTTCGGGTGGCTGATCAATGAGGAGAAGTCCCATCTTTCTCCCTCCCGGTCTCTAGTTTTTCTGGGCCTCCGGTTCAATACCGAGAGCGCCCGGGTTTTCCTCCCTCCAGACAAACGGAGCGCTCTGCTGTCCGGTGTTCATCACTTGAGACGCCCTCATCCAGTGTCCATTCATTCCTGCATGGCAGTACTGGGCAGGATGGTGGCGGCCATGTTGGCGATTCCGTTTGCACAGTTCCATTACCGCCCACTTCAGTGGGCCATTCTGTCCCTCTGGGACGGATCCCCTCTGTCCTTGGATCACCGGATCCCTCTGCCCACCTTGGCTCACCAGTCACTTCTTTGGTGGCTCCGCTCTCCTCTCCTTCTGAGCGGCCGCTCGTTTCTACACCCTGACTGGCTGGTACTGACGACGGACGCGAGCCTTCTCGGTTGGGGGGGTGTTCTCCTGGATCGGACGGTCCAGGGCCGGTGGTCCCCTCAGGAAGCCAGGCTCCCTATCAATGTCCTGGAGATCTGGGCAATCTTCCTTTGTCTCCGGCACTGGGAGTCCTTTCTCCGAGGACGCCCAGTCCGCATTCAGTCGGATAACGCCACGGCCGTGGCGTATGTGAACCGCCAAGGGGGCACTCGCAGCAGCGCGGCCATGACCGAGGTGTCCAAGATCTTAACCTGGGCGGAGCGCATGGTCCCCTCTCTATCAGCGATCCACATCCCGGGGGTGGACAACTGGAAGGCGGACTCTCTGAGTCGCTCCTCTCCCGATCCCGGGGAGTGGTCCCTTCACCCGGAGGTGTTCGTGGCCATTTGCCATCGCTGGGGGACTCCAGACGTGGACCTCTTTGCGTCCCGCCTAAATCGGCAGGTTCCAACCTTCGTGGCAAAGTCCAGAGATCCTCTGGCTGCGGATGCCCTCGTTATTCCCTGGTCTCGGTTCACTCTCCCGTACCTGTTTCCGCCTCTTCCTCTCCTTCCCCGGGTGCTCAGGAAACTCAAGGCAGAGGGCATCTCGGCCATCCTGGTGGCTCCAGATTGGCCCCGCCGCTCTTGGTACGCCGACGTGGTTCGGCTTGTGGCGGACGTTCCCTTTCGGCTGCCAGATCGCCTCGATCTTCAGTCTCAGGGGCCTCTTTGCCACCCCAATTCACAGCCGCTGCGTTTGACGGCGTGGCGGTTGAAACCGCGGTATTGAAGGCCCGCGGTTTCTCATCTGGGGTTATTCGCACTATGCTCAGGGCGCGTAAACCGTCCTTGGCTAGGATTTACCATAGGACTTGGCGGGCCTATTTTTTGAAGCGTGTCTGGCTCTTAGTTCTCTTAAGGGGCAGGTGTCTGCGCTGTCTATTCTTTTCCAGCGGCCTCTAGCTTCCGACTCTTCGGTTCGCACCTTCCTCCAGGGAGTGGCTCATGAGATTCCTCCCTACAGGTCTCCTTCTCCCAGTTGGGATTTGAATTTGGTTCTGAACGCCTTGCAGTCCGTTCCGTTCGAGCCTATCCACGACATTTCTCTTTGTTTCCTTTCTTGGAAGGTCGCCTTTTTGGTAGCTGTGACCTCGATCCGACGGATGTCGGAATTGGTAGCTCTCTCATGTCAACCTCTTTCCCTGATTCTTCATAGAGACAAGGCAGTTCTTCGGCCAGCTCCTTCTTTTCAACCGAAGGTGGTGTCTTCTTTTCATCTGAACGAGGATATCGTTCTTCCTTCCTTCTGCCCTGCTCCGTCCCATCCCAGGGAGCGTTCTCTCCACAATCTGGATGTGGTCCGGGCTTTGAGAGTTTACCTTTCGGCCACCTCTTCCTTCCGACGGTCGGAGTCACTGTTTGTCCTTCCGAAGGGCAGGTGCAAGGGGTTGCCGGCTTCTAAAGCCACCATCTCCAGATGGATCCGGTCCGCCATTTCTGAGGCGTATCGTTCCAAGGGGAAGGATCCTCCCTTCCGGGTTACGGCTCACTCCACTCGCTCTGTGGGGGGCCTCTTGGGTGTTTTTTTAACAGGGCTTCGGCCCTACAGGTGTGTAAGGCGGCCACTTGGTCTTCTGTGCACACGTTCACCAAGTTCTACCAAGTGCACACTTCTGCATCCGCCGACGCCTGTTTGGGGCGTAACGTTTTGCAGGCAGCGGTGGCTCTGCCGTCCGCTTGAATCCGGGTTGCGTTGTTTTTCCCTCCCCGGGGACTGCTTTGGTACGTCCCACGGTTCCTGTGTCCCCAAATGGAGCTGAATTAGAAAAGGGGATTTTTTACACTTACTGTAAAATCTTTTTCTCAGAAGCTCCATTGGGGGACACAGTGTTTTTGTTGCGGTCTGAGAGTCGGTCGCCTGTCAGTCTGTTGGTTCATTTGTTTTGACTGGGCTCCCTTCCAGACTCTGTATTTTTCGGTTCCTCCTATTGCTTTGGGACTAAAACTGAGTGTCTCTAAGTCAGTAGGTGGGATATATCCTGCTGGGCGGAGCCTACCTTTTTTTATGTTATGCCTAGTGTCAGCCTCCTAGTGGCAGCAAGATATACCCACGGTTCCTGTGTCCCCCCAATGGAGCTTCTGAGAAAAAGATTTTACGGTCATTTTTTTTATGGAATTTTTTTTTCTAATACACATTTTGTTAAAGAAAACTGCCTTTGAAACCACTAGAGGTCCGCATACCTCTTGGGCACTGATGAGTCCCACAGCAGCCTGAGTATGTCCAAGGGTCATGAACATGAAATGGCTGATGGACAAGGCGGCAGAAGGAACACAGCCTGCGGCAACACTGCTGTAAAACAGAGCTTTACCAAACATGTGCCTCCAGCTGTTGCAAAGCTACAACTCCAAGCATTCCTGGACAGTCAAAGGATATCTGGGCATGCTGGGAGTTGTAGCTTTGCAACAGCTCTAGGCAGAGTGAGGAAGGGGGAGGAGTCCTCACAGTGCAGGCAAGAGATGGACACGCCCCCTCCCTTTGACAAGATGAAAAAGACATTGAGCTGCTGTAATATGCAATTTTTTTGTGAAATATGGGTGATAGAGACATAAAAAATTACATGTACATGATCAGGATTAGGTACTGAGAAACATAACAGGATCAAAACCTTTGACATGTCTTCATGTCATTACATAAGTTTATATAAGTGACAGTGGTTTAAGTCCTTGTCGTATCTCAAATATGTTGTGCTATAGGAGGTGTTCCTCTTGCATTGATATCCACACATGCTCTAGGATCCATCTGTTTCCATATTATCCATGGCTTTATATACCAAGTGAGGCACAGGGACACAAGATACCACACCTGACAGAAGAGTTTGCCAAGTTCTTGTTCCCAGACCTCCCCTGATGAATTCTGCATCACCCCAGGAGCAAACACATAGGGAGGAGAAGCAGTGGATCATGGATTGGATATATTTATTTAGGATTAATATTCTGTAAAAATAAATGTAATGTGTGCCCTATACTTTCATGGCAGGTACATTAATGCCTTAGAGCCAACTGTGTCCTATTTCACCGGTGCAGTCAGCTTCAGAGAAACCTTGAAACAAAGCGACTTGAACCGAGTTCTAGAAAGTCCGTACCGGAAAAGCAATGGTATGGAGTTAAATGTAACAAAATGCAATAGAATTAATAAAAGTAAAATTGTCTTCCTCATTCTAGATGTCCCCTTTATTATCACAGTTAGACTAGGTTTCCACACAGGTTTTTTATGGTGTTTTTCAGAAAGCTGTCACTGCATCTTTTGAGCCAAAACCAGAAGTGTATTCAGAATGAATGTGAAATATAAAGGAAGGACTTATACTTCTCTTTCCTACCAGATCCACTTCTGACTTTGGCTCAAAAACTGTAGTGGCAGTATTCCAGAATACACTAGAAAAATTCCTAATCTAGCCTTAGGGTACGTTCACACATACGGATCCGCAGCGTATTTTGAAGCTGCGGATCCGCCGACAATTGACCCCTTCATTGTGCCCCAAGCTGTGCCTGCTTGTAGCAGCGATCCACCACTACGAGCAGACAAGCTGCGATGTGCGAGTCGCCGTGCTCATGCAATCCTCCTGCTTCCTGAGCTTGGCCGGGAGCAGCCGGGATCTGTGCGAGTATGCTGTGCATGCGCGTGGTGACTCGCACATCGCAGCGTGTCTGCTCATAGCGGCGGATTGCTGCTATGAGCAGGCACAGATGGAGGCGCAATGTAGGGGTCCATCATCGGCATCCGTGTGAACGTGGCCTAAGGCTATATTCACACGGCAGAATTTCCGCACATCCGCACCAATTCTGCGTCCGCATTCATTTGGGAGGTTTCTGGCTTGTGTGGATTTCGTGTGGAATCGGTGTGGATTCCGTACGGAATCCAATTCAGAATTTCTAAAGTGTGAATGGGAGTGCGGAATCCCATTTGAAGTCTATTGGGCTTTAATTTGATGTGGAATACGTGCGGAATTCAGCATGCAGAAATGATGACATGTGAATATAGCCTAAAGGTGATCTGTCACGCCATACCAGATACAGAGCTACAGATCCCCGCTGATAGGTGCTGGGGAATAAGATAAATCACACCTATAGTTTTGCTGATCGCTGTTAGTAAGGTTATAGGAGTGCCTTTTTGTTAGCAGCTAGAGGCTATATTTCTGCAATTCCGCACAGGTTCCCTTAAAGGAGTATTCCGGCCCTAATACATCCTATCCCCTACCTAAGGATAGGGGATAAGATATCTGATCGCGAGGGTCCCGCTGCTGCGGACCTCCCGCAATCTGTCATTCAGCATCCATCTTTGCAAGACCCCTCCCATAGACTTGCATTGAGGGGGTGGGGCTTGATGTCACACTGGGGTGGAGTCGGACGTCACGATACTCCGGCCCTGTGGTTATCATGCTGCACACTCGGAGCCTCCAGCACTGTGGAGAGCTCGCAAAGGTGAGTGTTGAATGACAGATTGTGGGGTTTCCCAGCGGCGGGAACCTCACAATCAGACATCTAATCTCATCTTAGGGGATAAGATGTATTAGGGCGGGAGTACCCCTTTAAGCAAAGCTTGCTAAACAGTATTGCGTAATTCCACTGGAATTGCAGCAGAATTTCTGTGTTCTCAGAAAACATATTTCCACCAAAATTTAAGCCAAATTGACTTCAATGAGACTCCGCCACCGAATTCCATAAAATATCAGACTGGTCTTATATTTTCGTTCAATGCCGAAAACGGAATTCCCACGATGGGATGCCCACCGCGGAAATTCTGCAGTCTGAATGGGACTGTGGAATCCCACTGAAATCAATGGGCAGTAAAGTCCGGCCCAAGAGCCAACCTGGCGGTGCTGAATGCAACACGACATGCTCTAGGATCTGATGTATATGACATGTCTTACTGACGTGCTATTCATTTTGAGAACATGGTTTTGTAAAGCGAAATAAAATAATGTCTGAAAAAGGAAATAAAATAAATACACAAAATGACTAAATCCTAATACACCCGCCTCTCTCACTACAGTGCTACTGATGTGCGGCTCCCCGGCTGACGTCCAGGCGTTAATGAACACAGTGAAAGTTCCTGATCAGATGGTCGTCATTCTCATCGATCTTTTTAAGTAAGTCCAAACTGTGCAGGATGTGAAGGAGATTGGTCCACACTCCTTATTGTATCTGAATAGTTATCTTTTGGTCAAAAAATATATTAAATTACAATAAAGGAATTTAGTTTTGGAGGCTTAAGCCAATGTTCACAGTGTCCAATTTTCAGGCGTACTTTATTTTCTGGGCAAATTTTTAGACAGAATAAATGCAGCCACAAAATATAATATGCTACCAAATTTGACACTGTGTGAACATAGTCTTAAACTCAGTTACAAGTTTTATTAAAGGGGTATCCAGGGCAAAAATATTTTATCCCCTATCCAAAGGATAGGGGATAAGATGTCTTATCGCGGGGGGCCCGCTGCTGAGACCCACCGCAATCTCCCTGAATCTCCAGTTTCGGAAACCTCCGGGTTTCCAGGACTGTGGACGTCACACCACGCCCCCTCCATTCATGTCTATGGGAGGGGGCGTGACGGCCGTCACGCCCCCTCCCATAGACATGAATGGAGGGGGCGTGACGTCACGTCCCCAGTCCCGGAAATCCGGAGGTTCCGAAACTAGAGACGCAGTCCCCGCATAGAATGTGGGTGCTGCAAGGAGATCGCGGGGTGTCTCAGCAGCGGGCCCCCCGTGAGCAGACATCTTATCCCCTATCCTTTGGATAGGGGATGAAATGTTTTTGCTCGGAATACCCCTTTAAGTCTTTGTCAACCAGGAAAATGCAACAGGATGCATAGCTGTAACTACCTGTAGCTTTTGACTTGAATTGTGCAAAAAATGGATCATCAAGATTTTTTTAAATTAATATTTTATAACTTTTTTTTAACACGGCAGATTATTCAGATTTGTGAAATATATTTCCTGATTAAATACTATTGGGGGGAATCTATCATTTGCAACTTTCTCACCTTTTTTAAAGGGGTATTCCAAACTTTTTGTTATATATCAACTGGCTCCGGAAAGTTAAATAGATTTGTAAATTACTTCTATTAAAAAAACCTTAATCCTTCCAATAGTTATTAGCTTCTGAAGTTGAGTTGCTGTTTACTGTCTAACTGCTTTCTGATGACACTCACGTCCCGGGAGCTGTCCAGCTCCTATGGGGATATTTTCACATCATGCACAGCTCCCGGGACGTGACATCATCATTGAGCAGTTAGACAGAAAACTTCAGAAGCTAATAACTAATGGAAGGATTAAGATTTTTTAATAGAAGTAATTTACAAATCTGTTCAACTTTCCGGAGCCAGTTGATATATATAAAAAAAGTTCTTGCCTGGAATACCTCTTTAAAGCTTGAACTTTCCCTCAGTTGCACACAATGAATCAAATTGTTGAACGATGTGCAATGAATTTGAATCCACTTTTCGCTCTCCTACTGGGTGTAGGGGGGTTGCGCAAATTTCGCAAGTTATATATATTAAAGCACCACTTTTATATATCGAAAACATGCTCCTTTAACTAGGTTTGCAAGTGTCTGAAACACAGAAATGCTGCAAATTTGTAGAGTTGTTGTGGACAATTTCTGGTGGGGGAGAAGAAACATAGTATTAGTGGTTTTCTTCTGCCCTGTTCTATTACATTTGTACTATTTCAGCGTGATGGAATCTCTCCCGTATAGGCCTACTGTCATGGCCGTAAATGTTGGCACCCCTGAAACTTTTCAAGAAAATGAAGTATTTCTCACAGAAAAGGATTGCAGTAACACATGTTTTGCTATACACATGTTTATTCCCTTTGTGTGCATTGGAACGAAACCAAAAAAGGGAAGAGAAAAAGCAAATTGGACATAATGTCACACCAAACTCCAAAAATGGGCTGGACAAAATTATTGGCACCCTTTCAAAACTGTGGAAACATAAGATTGTTCCAAGCATGTGATGCTCCTTTACTCGCCTGGGGCAAGTAACGGGTGTGGGCAATAAAAAAATCACACCTGAAAGCAGATAAAAAGGAGAGAAGTTCACTTAGTCTTTGCATTGTGTAACTGTGGTCTGTGTGTGCATGGACAACAGAAATAGGAGATGAGAACTGTCTGAGGACTTGAGAACCAAAATTGTGGACAATCAACAATCTCAAGGTTACAAGTCCATCTCCAGAGATCTAGATTTATTTGCCTTTGTCCATAGTGCGCAACATTATCAAGAAGTTTGCAACCCATGGCACTGTAGCTAATCTCCCTGGGCATGGACAGAAGAGAAAAATTGATGAAAGGAGTCAACGCAGGAAAGTCCGTATGGTGGATGAGCAGCCCCAAACAAGTTCCAAAGATATTCAAGCTGACCTGCAGGTTCAGGGAGCATCAGTGTCAGCACAAACTATCCGTCAATATTTAAATGAAATGCTATGGCAGGAGACCCAGGAGGACCCCACTGCTGACACAGAGATATAAAAAAGCAAGACTACTGTACATTTTGCCAAAATGAACTTGAGTAAGCCAAAATCCTTCTGGGAAAACGTCTTGTGGACAGAAGAGACCAAGATAGAGCTTTTGGGTAAAGCACATCATTGTACTGTTTACCGAAAACGGAATGAGGTCTACAAGGAAAAGAACACAGTACCTACAGTGAAATATGGTGGAGGTTCAATCATGTTTTGGGGTTGTTATGCTGCCTCTGGCACTGGGTGCCTTGAATATGTGCAATGCATCACGTAATCTGAGGATTACCAACGGATTTTGGGTCGCAATGTACAGCCCAGTGTCAGAAAGCTGGGTTTGCATCCGAGATCTTGGGTCTTCCACCAAGACAATGACCCAAAACATACGTCAAAAAGCACCCAGAAATGGATGACAACAAAGCGCTGGAAAGTTCTGAAGTGAACAGCAATGAGTCCAGATCTAAGTCCCATTGAGCACCTGTGGAGAGATCTTAAAGGGGTACTCCGGTGAAAACCTTTTTTCTTTTAAATCAACTGGTGGCAGAAAGTTAAACATATTTGTAAATTACTTCTATAAAAAAATCTTAATCCTTCCAGTACTTATTAGCTGCTGAATGCTACAGAGTAAATTCCTTTCTTTTTGTAACACTGATGACATCACGAGCACAGTGCTCTCTGCTGACATCTCTGTCCATTTTAGCAACCATGCATAGCAGATGTATGCTAAGGGCAGCGTGGTGGCTCAGTGGTTAGCACTGCTGCCTTGCAGTGCTGGGGACTTGGGTTCAAGTCCCACTAAGGACAACACTAAATAAAGCATTAATATTATTATAATAACGTCAGCAGAGAGGACTGTGCTCGTGATATCATCAGAGAGCATTCCAAAAAGAAAAGAATTTCCTCTGTTGTATTCAGCAGCTAATAAGTACAGGAAAGATTAAGATTTTTTAATAGAAGTAATTTACAAATATGTTTAACTTTCTGCCACCAGTTGATTTAAAAGAAAAAAGGTTTTCACCGGAGTACCCCTTTAAATTGCTGTTGGTAAAAGGCGCCTACCAATAAGAGAGACCTGGAGCATTTTGCAAAGGAAGAGTGGTCCAACATTCCGGCTGAGAGGTGTAAGAAGCTTATTGATCATTGTAGGTAGCGACTGATTTCAGTTATCTTTTCCAAAAGGTGTGCAACCAAATATTAACTTAAGGGTGCCAATACTTTTGTCCAGCCCATTTTTGGAGTTTGGTGTGACATGTCCAATTTGCTTTTTTCTTCAATTTTTTGGTTTAGTTCCAATACACACAAAGGGAATAAACATGTGTTTAAGTTTGGATTCTTTTTTTGTGTGTTTCTTTCTTTAAAAAGTGTACCTGTCATTAGCTAAAACATTTTAAACAATGTAGAAAATAACATTATATTTATAATTGTAATATACATTTGTTTAAAAATATCAGTATCCTTACAGCTATTGTCTGTGTGTCTCTGTGAGGAGACCAAATACAGGGAAGTGTGGGTGGACAAGAAGGGCTCTGTACACTGAGGACAAGCAGGGCTCTGTACACTGAGGACAAGCAGGGCTCTGTACACTGAGGACAAGCAGGGCTCTGTACACTGGGGACAAGCAGGGCTCTGTACACTGGGGACAAGCAGGGCTCTGTACACTGGGGACAAGCAGGGCTCTGTGCACTGGGGACAAGCAGGGCTCTGTGCACAGAGGACAAGCAGGGCTCTGTACACTGGGGACAAGCAGGGCTCTGTGCACTGGGGACAAGCAGGGCTCTGTGCACTGGGGACAAGCAGGGCTCTGTGCACAGAGGACAAGCAGGGCTCTGTGCACAGAGGACAAGCAGGGCTCTGTACACTGGGGACAAGCAGGGCTCTGTGCAGTGAGGACAAGCAGAACTCTGTACCCTGAGGACAAGCAGGGCTCTGTACACTGAGGACAAGCAGGGCTCTGTACACTGGGGACAAGCAGGGCTCTGTACACTGGGGACAAGCAGGGCTCTGTGCACTGGGGACAAGCAGGGCTCTGTGCACAGAGGACAAGCAGGGCTCTGTACACTGGGGACAAGCAGGGCTCTGTGCACTGGGGACAAGCAGGGCTCTGTGCACTGGGGACAAGCAGGGCTCTGTGCACAGAGGACAAGCAGGGCTCTGTGCACAGAGGACAAGCAGGGCTCTGTACACTGGGGACAAGCAGGGCTCTGTGCAGTGAGGACAAGCAGAACTCTGTACCCTGAGGACAAGCAGGGCTCTGTACACTGAGGACAAGCAGGGCTCTGTACACTGGGGACAAGCAGGGCTCTGTACACTGGGGACAAGCAGGGCTCTGTACACTGGGGACAAGCAGGGTTCTGTACACTGGGGACAAGCAGGGCTCTGTGCAGTGAGGACAAGCAGGGCTCTGTGCTCTGAGGACAAGCAGGGCTCTGTACACTGGGGACAAGCAGGGTTCTGTACACTGGGGACAAGCAGGGTTCTGTACACTGGGGACAAGCAGGGCTCTGTACACTGGGGACAAGCAGGGCTCTGTACACTGGGGACAAGCTGGGCTCTGTACACTGAGGACAAGCAGGGCTCTGTACACTGAGGACAACCAGGGCTCTGTACACTTAGGACAAGCAGGGATCTGTACACTGAGGAAATGCAGTACTCTCTTCACTGAGGACAAGCAGGGCTCTGTACACTTAGGACAAGCAGGGCTCTGTACACTGAGGACAAGCAGGACTCTGTACACTGAGGACAAGCAGGGCTCTGTGCACTGAGAACAATCAGGGCTCTGTACACTGAGGACAAGCAGGGCTCTGTACACTGAGGACAAGCAGGGCTCTGTGCAGTGAGGCTCTGTGACACACTCCTGGCTTACATAGCAGGATGATAGAAAAGCCAGGAGCCTGCACAGAGCCCTGCTTGCCGTGCCCTAACTTTCTGTATTTGGACTCCTCACAGAGACGCACATGCAATAGCTTCAGGGACAGCATTCTTTCACCCAAAAATATACACGTTTTTTAACGAATATATATTAAAAACATACATTTATTGGTATTATCTACCTTGCAACGGACAGGTACACTTTCATAACAACTGATTTACCATAAAATGTATTGTTACAGATTTTGCTGTGCATTATTATTTTTGCATAATCAGTAACATCTGCAACGGTATTCACCAAAGCCCACATGACTTGTTGCAGATTTCTGTTATGGACTTCCCAGCAGATCCATCCTGTGTGCATTTATCGTAGAGAAAACCACATTTCATTCATTCATGAGTTCACTTTCCCTTTTCTTCACACAGTCCCCAGTATTATGAGAACAGCTCCTCTCTGCCCTATATGAAGAATGTGTTGGTGTTAACATTGCCTCAGTCAAATTTTAGTGGAATATCTAGTAATTCTAGCACAATACTGGTAAGTCACTATTTGCATAGCTGATGATACATACTGTATATGGTTACATTCATTCTGTGACAGGCATTTCAAGATGTTTTTATGTTTCTGTCAACTGAGCCGTAAAATTTGGGAAAAGAAGAAAGGAACATAAAGTAAAATGGAACAAAAGGGGAAAAGTATGTATAACATTGAGGTTAACAGACAGTAAAACAACTGCTGCAGGAAGGTAAAAAGATTCTGACAGCTAGTATACTGGGCTATAGTGTGGGTGAAGAGCTGTAGAATGAGGGGTTATTAACTGAAATATGTTGGTTAGGTACAGGGTTACGCGTATAAATAGTTTTATTCCTAATGCGCCCCAGCGTGCCTTGGAGGCAGGGAGTCGGCTGACCGAGCTCCCCTGTCTCCTCCATATTACCCAGTCAGCCTTCCCCCCCAGCTGGTCCAGGCCATCTATGCTGCAGGGACTGTCCGGTGGGGAGAATTAGTCGTTAACGGCTGTTGTTGCGCATGAACGTCCCTGTGCGTCGTCGTCAAGGCAACGTCACTTGTCCGGGGCCGGCCCGAAGCGCGGAGAAGAGGCTCCCCTGGTGAAAATGGACAGCCCGCAATGACTAATCCTCCCACCGGACGGTCCCTGCAGCATAGATGGCCCGGACCAGCTCACCCTAACTTCCCGCCGAGGGAAGGTGAGTACAAAACTAAAGGGGGGGGGGGCTGGATGATGACGACGAAGGCTGCAGTGGTCTTCAACCTGCGGACCTCCAGAGGTTTCAAAACTACACTACAACACCCGGCATGCCCCGACAGCCGATGGCTGTCCGGCCATGCTGGGAGTTGTAGTTTTGCAGCATCTGGAGGTCCACAGGTTGAACACCACTGATGAAGGGATTGACAGGCGGAGAGTTCACTCGAGTATAAGCCTAGGGGGGCGTTTTCAGCACGAAAAATCGTGCTGAAAACTTCGGCTTATACTCGAGTATATACGGTATACTAGTTCTACAATATGGATTAAGATGCCATATTGGGTTTGTAAATACATGGTTGATTACTTATCCATTTATTTTAGATGAAAGATGACTATGCAGCTGGATACTTAGATGCGGTTCTACTGTTTGGACATGCACTGAAGACATTACTCTTGAAAGGAGATTTAATTAGGAAAGCCGATTTAATCCTCCAATTTCGGAACACATCAATCCAAGGTTTGTTTACACGACACTGTAACTATATTACCTGGAAACATACAAATAAAATAAACTATAATTTGGCTGTTAAAGGGGTTGTCCCACCCATTATCATATATGTAATTATATAATGATTGCTGAGACACCAATACTACCCAAACCAGGGGTGTTGCTAGGTCTTTGAATGACCAGGGGCTAGAGCCCATAGCTCAAACCATGTCCCTAACCTCACCCTCAGTCATGCCCCTTACTATGCTCTCATCCATGCCAATCACATACAGCCTTCTCCTTTAGTATTCCCACTACTACCAGCGGGCAACTGTACATTGGGTTTCCAGAAATCACACTCCTATCACCATCAGATCTCAACATGTACACACTGCCTGAAAGTTATAGAAATATATGGTTGCAGCAATCACACTACTATTACCCTCACACAACCTGTACATGCTCAGGTACATACTGTATATACTAAGATCTCACGGATAGTTAAAAAGGAAAAAATATTAAAAAAGTTAAAATAAAAATAAAAAAATACATGTAATGGTGACATGGTACCCATAAAAGATAGTCATACAGTTACAGAATAACAAGAATATACAAAGGAATATCACCATACATATTACATAAATATTACCAGCATACTGTTACTGACCAAATCCCTTAAACTGACCCCAATATTACCAATAATACCAGTATACAAGGAGGAATAATATCAACATACATATTACCATCATACTGTTACTGACATAATCCTGTATACTGAGACCAATATAACCAATAATACTAGTATACGACAAGGAATATTGTCACTATACATATTACCATCATACTCTTTCTGACCAATTCCTGTATACTGACCAATGTTATCAATACTACCAGTATACAAGTAGGAATAATATCACCATACATATTACCATTAGTGATGTCGCAAACATAACATTGACTTCAATGGGCAGGCGAATTTTAAAACCCACAGGGACTCTTTCTGGCCACAATAGTGATTTAAAAGTTGTTTCAAGGGGACTAACACCTGGACTGTGGCGTGCTGGAGGGGGATCCATGGCAAAACTCCCATGGAAAATTACATAGTTGATGCAGAGTCTAGTTTTAATCCATAAAGGGCATAAATCACCTATTATTCCTAAATTCTTTGGAAAAACATGCTTTAGCCCCCTTTAGGCAGCACATAGAGCCCCCTTTAGGCATCACATAGTTAGATTCCCCCATATTAGGCAGCACACAGTTAGATCCCCCCTTTAGGCAGCACACAGTTAGATCCCCCCTTTAGGCAGCACACAGTTAGATCCCCCCTTTAGGCAGCAAATTCTCCCATATTAGGCAGCACATAGTTAGAGCCTCCCTTTAGGCAGCACATAGAGCCCCCTTTAGGCAGCACATATTTAGATCCCCCTTTAGGCAGCACATAGATTCCCCCATATTAGGCAGCACATAGTTAGAGCCCCCCTTTAGGCAGCACTGGTTTTATTTCACAGCCAAAAAAGGTATTTTTTTTATTTTTTATTTGAACAACTGTCACACCAAATGTGATTTGCACTAGTGTGACAATGAGCAAAAAAGGTTGCCAGCGGAGTTCCACTTTTAAGCAGAGGTCCCCAAGCAGGGTGCCTCCAGCAGTTGCAAGACACACGGACTGAACTTATAGGCCTTTTAATACTGTAGTTAGTTGCTTGAAGGAACTTAAGTTTTACACTGGAGTAACCCTTTTAACCAGCGGTCCCCTCCCAACCAGGGTGCCTCCAGCTGTTGCAAGACACACGGACTGAACTTATAGCTCTTTTAATACTGTAGTTAGTTGCTTGAAGGAACTTAAGTTTTACACTGGAGTACCCCTTTTAACCAGCGGTTCCCTCCCAACCAGGGTGCCTCCAGCTGTTGCAAGACACATGGACTGATATTTGAGCCCTAAAAAGGGCTTTTTTGGGTGCTGTCCTTAAAGCAGATGTTAGACTAGTGCTTTAGGAGTAAAGTGGACCCTGAATACACCACCTAGCAGCAACCTAGCTATCGCTTTCCCTATTACAGCAGGAGCAGCTTCTCTGTCCCTCCACTTTCTAAGCCTGCAGCATGCCGAATGAAGGTAAAATGGCGTCCGTGCAGGAGGTAGGAGGGTCTGGAAGGGAGGGACTGCTGCTGATTGGCTGTAATGTGTCTGTTGACTCTGACTCAGAGGGTCAAAGTTCACATATGTTCGCCCGGCGATGCGAACGCGAACATGCTAAGTTCGCCGGGAACTGTTCGCCGGCGAACAATTTGCGACATCTCTAATTACCATCATACTGTTACTGACCAAATCATGTATACTGAGACCAATATAACCAATAATACGAGTATAGAAGAAGGAATAATATCACCATACATATTCTGTAACTGACAAAATCCTGTATACTTAGACCAATATAACCAATAATACCAGTAAATAAGAAGGAATAATATCACCACACATATAACCACCATACTGCTACTGATCAAATCTGTTCAAAATAAGACCAATCATACGAATATTACCAATACACAAAAAAGCTAAAACTGTCATCACCTCCAAACAAAATGAAATACGTGCACACTGCTAGTTTTGTGTGTTACCAGAAAGGGACCAACACTACACCATGACCACCACTACCATCACCACTGACTAATAAAAAAAGGATGATTGGGAGGAATATTTCAAATATACGCTGGATAATCCATTTTGTACATATATCAAGTGGTATGGCAGATATATAGATATCCTCCTTCTTATTTGGAGGGGGGATGTCAGTGTGATTTTATCAGTTGTCTTAATAATAAGCATTTCAATCTCCAGTTTACTCATCACCTCAATTCTAATACTATCTCCTTTTTGGATTTGATTTTGTGTGGTGTCTCGGGGGAAAACATATCTACATGTACGCATCGGAAACCAACTGCGCGGTAAAGCATGCTGGAAAAAGAGAGGGGATCCAGACTTCATTCTTAATAGGGCTGAAATTATTGTTGATAATAAAAATAGAAACCATCTTCAAAAATGGATGCAAGAAAAGAGAAAATAAACCTACTTAAATTCTTTAATATAGCACAGAATTTTCAGCTATTTCCAATATAGTGAAACCACTGCTATATGATGATCCCAAATATGGAAAAAATCTTACAGAAGTGTCTCTAGAAAGGGCGTTACCTTGGGCAACATGTCACGAGTATGTTACATGTCCAACATCAAAAAGCATGGCTCGATAGCGTGGGTTTCTATATGTGTGGTTCCACTCCCTGAACAACTTAAAGAGAGCTTAAAGGGGTACTCCAGTGTAAAACAAATGTTTTCAAATCAACTGGTGCCAGAAAGTTATATAGATTTGTAAATTACTTCTATTTAAAGATCTGGCCACAGTGCTCTCTGCTGCCACGTCTGTCCATGTCAAGAACTGTCCAGAGTAGAAGCAAATCCCCCTCTGGACAGTTCCTGACATGGACAGAGGTGGCAGAATTGGTAAGACTAGAAAGAACTACTCAACTTTCAACAGCTGGTACTGGAAGGATTAAGATTTTTAAATACAAATAATTAGCAAATCTGTATCACTTTCTGGCTCCAGTTGATTTGAAAATATTTTTTTCTCCACCAGAGTACCCCTTAAAAGGGGTTGTCCCACCATTTCAAATATATGTAATTATATAGTCTAAAACAAAAATAGGGAAACAGAAACATAGCTGCACATCCACAAATTGTATTTATATATATACTTGCTTCTCAGCATAATTTTAAAAACAAACAAGTTGTTAGTATACATTTTGTTCAAAAAGTACAAGCCCACTCGCCACATCAAGGCCACCTAGTCAGAGTGGGTCCTTAACCGAACACTGGTGTAGCGCCCGGCGGCGACCACTGCCTCCGAGACACCAAGCCCACAGGGGGAACGACCCAATGGTCAGGCAGCCCCACTACTGCCCGACCAAGCCCCCCGGCTCCGGACCACCCCACCCCACAGATAAAGCATCACAGCAACAATGGCCGCCACAGAGCACCACACCAGTGTGAACACCTACCATGTGCTCCCTGCCAGAGGGCTGGGAAAATGCCAGGAGGAAACCTTTATGCAGTCTCCTGCTGAATGGGTGGAGTGGATTGCTGAGACAACAATATTATCCAATATGTAAAAAAATGTCTGCTGCCTTGTTCAAAAGTTTTTCCCCTACCTGTAGCCGATGTGATTGCCTTGTCATGTTGTTGCCCTTGGCTTAGCCCCACATGGCTCCTGAGAAGACTGGGTCACACATGCTCTGTTCCCCAGCTCCTCTCTTCTCCACGCACTGAGCACTAAAGAGCAGCCTTTAGAGCTCTTAGGCATTGATAAACACATGTTTTGGGACTTATTTAATTGCCGTTTCAGGTAGAACCTGTGCCGTGTAGCAAAGTTTTTTCCCATACAAAACTACAAGCTGTTGTGCAAAATCTCAAACAGCTACACTTAAATGCCCACTGTCACTTAAAAAAATGTTGACATGTCATCAAGACATGTCAAGGGTTTTCATTGGTCAAGGTCTGAATGTTCAGGCCCCCACCGATCAAGAGAACGAGCCAGGGGTCCCATCTCAGCCTGGTGATTGGCTGAGCAGGCCGTTACTGAAGCTCATTTCCGAGTGTGGAGGCTGGAGTGCGCCGAGGATGGGTGAGTAGCCAAGCCCTGTACAGAAGATATTGCAGAGATATTTAGAGAGGCTGGCATTCCAATTTTAACCCCTTCCCGCAGAATGACTTATATAAACATCAGGTTATGCAGCTAGTTCGCACATCCTGATGTTTATATAAGTCATTCAGTGCGGCATCGCACGGGTTAACAGGCAGAAGTCCTGCAGAAGTTACCGGCGGGAGACAAGTTCTGCCACACACCCCAAGACCTGTGAATGGTCCTGGTAAGCAATCACTGTGATTGGTCCCTGTGGACCAATCACAGTGTCTCAACTGACTGGGGGGGGGTGAAAGTTCAGATCCCCTGCTCTGCTGGCCCCTAGAAGTCCGGGAAGAGCGGGCTAGATGACCCCGAGAGCTGCGGGGGCCAATGTGGCAGGGGGGGGGGGGACATACCTGAGGACCGTTGCAGGCAGCGGGGACCGTAGACTGGCGGCAGGCAAGTGGGGGAGGCAGCGGTGGCGGCATCAGAGGCAGCAGTGAAGATCACTGTAAAGTGAGTTTCAAAACTACAACTCCCAGCATGGGAGCCTTCGGCTGTCCGGGCATGCTGGGAGTTGTAGTTTTGCAACATCTGGACGGCCACAGTTTGGAGACCACTGTGCAGTGGTCTCCAATCTGTGCTCTTCCAGATGTTCCAAAACTACAATTCTCAGCATGACCAGACAGTCCAGGCATGCTGGGAGTTGTAGTTCTGTAACATCTGTCCCTTCAGATGTTGCCGAACTACAACTCCCAGCATGCCTGGGCAGTCTGGGCATGCTTGGAGTTGAACTTTTGCAACATCTGGAGGGCTACAGTTTGGACACCACTACACAGTGGACTCCAAACTGTTCTCCTCCAGTTGTTGCAAAACTACAACTCCCAGCTTGCCCTTCAGCCCTCTTGGTTTGCTGGGAGTTATAATAAAATAATAATTTTGTCCCCCGCTGAAATTCCTCAATGTGAATGGGTCTCACAGAAGACCCATTCATACTGATGCTAATGTTCGCAGCACGTAATTCCACTCGAGGAATTCTGCAGGAATTACGCAGTGTGAACATACCCTTAGATAGCAAATTATTTCAATATAACAAAAATAACATAAATAAATAAACAAACAAACAATACAAATGAATGCACATAAAATATGATTTAACTCTAAGAACTTTATGTGAATAGGTGCATTCGGTCCAATAATACTGGATGAGATGGGGGACAGAGACCTAAACCTAACTCTATTGTACACCTCTGTGACAACCAATAAAGTAAGTAAAAATCATCAAAACCCTGCTGAGAAGACACAATGTTATAATTGCATTCATTTTGAACAATTTACCCAGCATTATAGTAAGTAGCATCCTAAAGCTATCCCCATGCCTGAGGTTAATGAAAAATGGTGTGAAAATACAACTTCTGAGAGCCAGGATGGGAAAACTGGTGTAAGGGATAAGGTTAGCGTGGGGTGCTCAGAGGTGACCGTCAGCGGTTTTGCGCAGCATCGTGCGCGAAACCGTCAGCAGTCGCCTCTGATCACCCAACGCAATCCTTGTCTGCCCGCCTGTTAAGGTCCAGAAGAGGAGCCGTATGACCTGTATTGCTGCGGTGAGTTCAGGATATCTTTTTGTTTCTCCGATTACTGTGACAAATTTTAATAGGACTGTAATGATCCAGAGACCTGCAAGAATCAAGTAGGCCAGAACAATCAACATATTGTAAAGCCATTGCCAACGAGCAGTAACTTACAACCATGTTTAAACAAGTATACAGTACATTATGTAGTATTGCCACAAGTACATAGCACAGCAGTGCACAGCAGTTTATATATCATTTTTTTAAATATTTTTCCTTGGACACTATAAAAATAAAGTTAATATTCCCCTTTACGAGTTCCCCGCAGCTCCAGGTGTGACGTCATCCAGTCTCTCACCTGTCATTTTTCTTTCTACTTTTAAGACACGTCTCAGGAGTGACAGCCTGCTCAGCCAATCACTGACTGAAGTGGGACACTAAAGTTGTCAGTGACTAGCTAAGTGGGCATTATCTACTGTGACGTCTTTCTCTAAAGTAAGAAGAGTGATGGGTGGGAGATCGGATGATGCCACATCTGAAGGAATGGTGTAGAGGATTATGCCATTATTTCTTTTTTTTATATCACCATATTTTTACTTTTTATAGCACCTCCAGAAAAATATAACAGATTGTTAAATGCCGAGATAACCTTTTAACAATGATGGCCTATTCTTAAAGGGGTACTCCAGTGAAAAATGTTTTCAAATCAACTGGTGCCAAAAAGTTATACAGATTTGTAAATTACTTCTATTTAAAAATCTTAACCATTCCAGTACTTATCAGCTGCTGTATACTACATAGAAAGTTGCATAATTATTTTCTGTCTGACCACAGTGCTCTTTGCTGCCACCTCTGTCTGTGTCAGGAACTGTCCAGAGCAGGAGAGGTTTGCTTAGTATTGGAAGAGTTAAGATTTTTAAATAAAAGTAATTTACAAATCTGTATAACTTTCTGCTGCCAGTTAATTTGAAAACATTTGTTTTCCACCGGAGTACCCCTTAAAGATAGTCAATGTTTAGCATCTTGGAGAACAGCTTTAAAAGCTATGGACACCTTTAAATAATTTGTCATTTTATTTAAGTACCGTACTTATTATAGTACGGAACATTCTCTCATAGGTCTTTATTAAAAATATTGCTAAGTTTCTCTTCTACAGCCTTCTTTTAACCACATATAGCCTGGGTTCACACTGTGTAAAATTTGGTGCATATTTTATTTTCCGCATGGAAAACGCGTCCATAATCTGTAAAACTACAGCCGCATTTTTGCAGGATATCTGTGCATAAAATGCAATGCATGCCATAAATTTTACGTAGTGTGTACACAGCCATTGTGTTGTCTGCTGAGTTCCTGTTCACAGTAAAATCTTTCAAAATCAGCCTGACATGTTTAGTCTCCAGCCTTTATTTCTCCTCTACTGAACAGACTTCTAAGCTGTTTTATGACCAGATCAATGGACAATTTCTGGTCATATGTGCAAAGCAAGAATAATAAATGCCATAACCTTTAAATATACATAACTACATACAAGGAAACAAACATGATGTCCCATTTACATTCTATATTTCTGTTTAGTATACAGATTTTTTACAGTTTGACACAAGGACTAATGATACTTCTGTAGTAGACCATTTACCATCATTCATATGGAAGAATCAGAAACTTCCTAGTGATGTCCCTGATACTGGTAAGTTCATCTGATTGATCATATGTTATTTTCAATTATACTGAAGCCAGTAAATATTCTGAGTATATATAATCTGTATATTAGATTGAAAGTAAAGTTTTTTCTTTTATTATAGGACCTAACATCATGACAATCGCAGTCTTCACCCTAACCATCGCTATTATACTTGTTCTTATCATTGCACTTCTTGTTTTCAGGTAGGTTTTAATCATTTAGAAATAAACATGCTATTAAAGGGGTACTCCGGTGGAAATTTTTATTTTTTTATAATTCAACCAGTACCAGATAGTTAAACAGATTTGTAAATTACTTCTATTTAAATATTTTTATCCTTCCAGTACTTATCAGCTGCTGTATGCTCCACAGGAATTTCTTTTATTTTTGAATTTCTTTTCTGTCTGACCACAGTGCTCTCTGCTGACACCTCTGTCCATGTCAGGAACTGTCCAGAGAAGGAGAGGTTTGCTATGGGGATTTGCTCCTACTCTAGACAGTTCCTGACATGGACAGAGGTGTCAGCAGAGAGCACTGTGGTCAAACAGAAAACAAATTCAAAAAGAAAAGAAATACCTGTGGAGCATACAGCAGCTGATAAGTACTGGAAAGATTAAGATTTTTAAATAGAAGTAATTTACAAATCTGTTTAACTTTCTGGCACCAGTTGATTTAAAAAAAAAAAAAATTGTTTTCCACCGGAGTACCCCTTTAAGTCCCCATTCACCTCAAATTTTTTTGTCTCCATTCGCCAACATACATTGGAATACCATGAAGGGCTCATTCACACTACAGATATTCCAAGTGGAATATAAGAGACATCGCACTTTGTTTTACCCATGCCCGCTCCAGAAAGAATCTCTGCCTGAAATGTGCTTTGAAATTCATTGCCAACTATAAAATGGCACATTTCAGAACGGTCCTAGCGCCGGCTTGTTCTGCCCCAAAATTTAAGCCCTAAAAAGGCGTAGGTTGTGCCAAAAGATTTCTATGGGTGCTGTATTGTGAGCCCGCACAACATGAATTGGTAATATGGCTGTGTACATGAGGCCATCATACTCTTCACCATGATCTCACATTTTGGGATCGCAAAACGCATGTTTTTGTAAGTCCACGAATTCTGTACTTTTTATACAGATGCTGATTTCTATCTTATATAAAGGCTGCATTTGAAATGCTATTTAATAGCATTTTCAACATCTATTAACACATTAATATAGTTTTATATAGATTACATGTGTGTTAAAGGGGTACTCCACTGCCCCAGTGTTCGGAACATTTTGTTCCGAATGCTGGGTGTGGGCTGCAGGGCTCGTGATGTCACGGCCGCGCACCTCATTACGTCACGCCTCATTACCTTGATAAAGGCTTAAAGAGGTACTTTGGTGGGGGAAAAAAATGTTTTTAAATCAACTGGTGCCAGAAAATTATACTGATTTGTAAATGAGTTCTATAAAAAAATCTTAATCCTTCCAGGACTTATCAGCTGCTGCATGCCCCAGAGGACGTTGTGTAGTTCTTTCCAGTATGAGCACAGTGCTATCTGCTGATCTGTCCATGAGTAGGAGCAAATTCCTATAGCAAACCTCTCCTGCTCTGGACAGTTCCTGACATGGACAGAGGTGTCAGCAGAGAGCACTGTGATCAGACAGAAAAGAACTTTCTCTGTAGCATACAGCTGCTGATAAGTACTGGAAGGGTTAAGATTTTTAAATAGAAGTCATTTACAAATCTGTATAACTTTGTAGCACCAGTTGATTCGAAAGCATTTTTTTTTTCCCACTGGAGTACCCCTTTAATGAAACACGTCGGTTTTAATCATCATTTTTGTAGTCCATTTGGACATGTTTTTAATGTGCTCTAATGTGGAATTTTTACTTCTACTTTCCATGAGTGCTTGAGTACCTCCTACAAGGAAGTTTGTTTTCCTACCTGTTTGTTAAAGGGGTACTCCACTGCCCCAGTGACTGGAACATTTAGTTCCGAATGCTGGGTACGGGCTACGGGGGTCGTGACATCACATCACGCCCCCTCAATGCAAGTCTATGGGAGGGGGCGTGACGGACGTCACGCCCCCTCCCATAGACTTGCATGGAGGGGGGGTGACATCACGAGGGGCGGCTGTGATGTCACGACCCCCGCACCCAGCGTTCTGAACTAAACGTTCCGGACGCTGGGGCAGTGGAGTACCCCTTTAAGCCTATTAACTTGGTGGGTTATTTTTTTTTTACCAAGATATACCAGATCTATCCAATAGCGCTCAAATTAATCCAATAGCGCTAAATGACTACTGAAATTCCCAGAATCTCTATTGCTCATTCTATAGACACACAAGGTAACATTTAATATAATTAATATATTATTCTACAATTAAAAATCTAAATATTTTGTAGAAAGTACCGCAAACAACAAGAAATGATGCAGAAAAGGTGGTCCCATATTGCTCCTGAGAAGATTTTGCCACTGGAGACAAATGAGACTTCTCATGTCAGCTTGAAGGTAATTGTAACCAAACATATTGAAGGAGATTTATGAAAACCCGTCCAGAGGAAAAGTTGCCCAGTTGCCCATAGCAACCAACCAGATCGCTTCTTTCACTTTTAACAAGGCCTCTGAAAAATGAAAGAAGCGATCTGATTGGTTGCTCTAGGCAACTTTTCCTCTGCACAGGTTTTGATCAATCTCCCCCATTAATCCTACTATTTACAGGGATGTTCTCATAAACACAGAAATGCATCACCGACTGAAATGTGAGGTAGCAGAAAACACGGCATCGTACAGGGCAGTCTAATGTAGCGCATTCTTTATCAGAGAGTTGCTTCAAAGCAAGCAAGTTTTTATATTTTTTAAGAATTTTTTCTTTTTTTTTTCTCTAATTTTCCATTTTATTATCTAAGTTACCTCCTGAATTCCTGCAATTTTTATTTTCGCTACTAATCATCTTAAAACCAATCTGAGACTTGTTCTGTCTGTGATGATAAGGAAGAGACTAGTGGAAAGGGATCTGTAGAGCACTACAGTGATAGGTGACACCAATAGATAGATGAGACAATAGGTGAAGCTCACAGCTCTGCCTCCCCCTGCCTGTGGAATGACCTTTGCAAAGGTCACAGAGTATGCCCAGTAATGTTACTCATTCATGGGAATGGGACAGGTCGTGTATCTTGTTGCCTTTATCATTGGGACCTGCTGTAAAGCATATCTCTAAATGCAGTTAAAAACATCTCAGACAAGATGGCAGTCCCCATAATAATGTACTAAAAAATAAAGGAATACTGTAGTGGAAAATACCTTAGCTGGGACCCCCCGCAATCTCCAGTCCGCAGGAAGGGAGCGTTCCATCTAGCTGTCACGCCCCCTCCATGTATCTCTATGGGATACATGGGGGGCGGGGTGTCAGCCGTGCATCATGCAGGAATGGACACGCTCGCTTTCTACAGACTGCCGGGGCCCCGTACAGGAGAGAGCGGTCGGACCCCCCGTGATCTATAATTTATCCCCTATCCTTCGGATAGAAACAGATTAAGAATATATTTCCGTATTTGGCTCCAATCATTAAACAAAAAAAGAAAATCTAGAAAATCCATTCACTAAAATTTTATTTATCAAGCAGTAGATAGTAATTTCATGAATAGATAATAATAAAAATATATTTCTTCTAGTTCTATAGAGAAAAGAAATAAAAAAAAAAAAACATGGCCACACATCCACTCGTTGAGCTATCGCTTCCCAACAACATTTTTAAAACTAACATCAGGTAGTTAGCACAGTATACGTTTTGGTCAAAGTATATGAGCCCTCTTATTGGCCACCTAAGTGGGTCCCTAACCTAAATGTCATATGGCTGAGTGGCACCTACCATTGCCGCAACATCAGCGCCCACAAGTCACATCTTAGGCTGGGTTCACACTACGTTTTTCAACTACGGTTCCCGCATACGTTTTCTATCAAAAACCGTATGGGAAAAAGACAGATGGAACAGTATGGGAAAAAGTAAACCGTATGCATTTTTAAACAGTATACTGTTTTTAAAAGTGCATACTGTTCCGTCCGTTTTTATAGAAAAAAAAAAACCATACGTTTTTAAAAATGTTGTCCATTTTTAATGGGAGGGGTGTTGGGTGGGGACTTTAGGATTCAAATGCGCATGTGCAAAGTAAAAACGTATACGTTTTTCCCGTATGGAACCGTATACATGTGCGTTTCCCATTGACGTCCATGTTAAAAAAAAACGTATGTACGGTTTTTAAACCGGAGACAAAATCGTGCACATGCGCATTTGAATCCTAAAGTCCCCACCCAAGACCCCTCCCATTAAAAATGGACAACATTTTCAAAAACTTATGTTTTTTTTTTCTATAAAAACTGACGGAACTGTATGCACTTTTAAAAACAGTATACTGTTTAAAAACGCATACGGTTTACTTTTTCCCATACTGTTCCATTCGTTTTTTCCCATACGGTTTTCGATAGAAAACGTATGCGGGAACCGTAGTTGAAAAACGTAGTGTAAACCCAGCCTTACTTCAGCTTAGCTTTACTTAACAGTGGCATTTCACTACATTTCCTGCTGTGTGTATGTAAGCTTTAAATTTTTAAATTTTATGTACTATTTAATGTAATATCTGACTGCTAATTTTTGAACAAAAAAAAATTACAGAAAAAAAAGAAAATATAATAAAGAAAATATAAATAAATAAATACGAAATATTTTCTCAGCACTAGATAACGTTAGATTCCTCTTCAGTGAATTAGTAATATTGATATCTGGCTATAATAATAATTATAATTCCTTCATTTATATAGCACCAACATATTCTGCAGCACTGTACAAAGCTTGTACGCTTTGGAGTGTGGGAGAAAACCCACGCAAACACGGCCAACGCGCAAACGCTTCACAGATGTTGTCCTTGGCACTGGTAGTGATTCATGGATTTGTAGCAAGAATCAGAAAAGGCAATGTGTATTCCAAATAATATTTTCTATTTATGATTTTTTTTAGATTGATGAAGATAAACGGAGAGAATCACTACCAAGGCTCCGACGAGGAAAATATGACAAAAAGGTATGGGGTAGGAACCGAGAATCTCTTTGGATTTGGTTTTGATAGCAACCTTGACAGATTACAAATATATTTTTTTTAAGGTTATTATTCTGAAAGATTTGAAACATGATGGAAACTTCTCGGAAACACAGAAAATGGAACTCAACAAAGTAAGAAGTGTTTATTGTTGACTTGTGAGGGAATGGTGGTACTTGACTGTTAAAGGGGTTAAGTTAAACAGATTTGTAAATACTTCTATTAAAAAATCTTAATCCTTCCAGTACTTATCGGCTGCTGTATGCTCCACAGGAAGTTCTTTTCTTTTTGAATTCCTTTGTCTGACCACAGTTCTCTCTGCTGACTCCTCTTTCCATTTTAGGAACTGTCCAGAGTAGGAGCAAATCCCTATAGCAAACCTATCCTATTCTGGACAGTTCCTGACATGGACAGAGGTGTCAGCAGAGAGCACTGTGGTCAGACAGAAAAGAAATTCAAAAAGAAAAGAACTTCCTCTGGAGCATACAGCAGCTGATAAGTACTGGAAGGATTAAGATGTTTAAATAGAAGTAATTTACAAATCTGTTTAACTTTCTGGCAACAGTTGATTTAAAAAAAAAATTCTACCGGTGTACCCCTTTAAAAAAAAGAAAAACTTAGCATAAAGGAAAAAAAAAAAACAGGAAAAGATGCCCACATCCTTAATAGAATTTACAAATACACTTTATAAATTATCCCGAATAAAAGACCAACAAGATTAAAAACCAGTTAAAAGACAACAATGTTACATGGCCCTTGTACAATACATTTAGGACATCAACCTTAGCACCCATACCCATAAAAGTTATGAACCAGAAAATATAATGGTAATATCCAGACCCCAGTAAATTAAAGGGGTACTCCCGTGGAAAACTTTTTTTCTAAATCAACTGGTGCCAGAAAGTTAAACAGATTTGTAAATTACTTGTATTAAAAAATCTTAATCCTTCCAGATGATTTAACCCCTTAAGGACACATGACGTACTGGAACGTCATGTGTCCACTCCCGATCTATAACGCGGGGCGGGCCTGGCCGTGGCTAATAGCGCGCGGCATTGATCGCTGTGCCACGCGCTATTAACCCTTTAGATGCGGCGTTCAAAGTTGAACGCCGCTTCTAAAGTGAAACTGAAAGCATGCTGGTTAGCTCAGTGGGCTGTTCGGGATAGCCGCGGCAAAATCGCGGCATCCCGAACAGCTTACAGGACAGCGGGAGGGCCCCTACCTGCCTCCTCGCTGTCCGATCGCCGAATGACTGCTCAGTGCCTGAGATCCAGGCCTGAGCAGTCAAGCGGCAGAATCATCGATCACTGGTTTCCTATGAGAAACCAGTGATCAATGATAAAGATCAGTGTGTGCAGTGTTATTGGCCCCTATGGGAGCTATAACACTGCAAAAACAAAAATTAAAAAAAAAGTGAATAAACATCATTTAACATCTTCCCTATTAAAAGTTTGAATCACCCCCCTTTTCCCATAAAAAAAAACAGTGTAAATAAAAATAAACATATATGGTATCACCGCGTGCGGAAATGTCCGAATTATAAAAATATATCATTAATTAAACCGCACGATCAATGGCGTGCGCGCAAAAAAATTCCAAAGACCAAAATAGTGCATTTTTGGTCACTTTTTATATCATGAAAAAATGAATAAAAAGCGATCAATAAGTCCTATCAGTGCAAAAATGGTACCGTTAAAAACTTCAGATCATGGCGAAAAAAATGAGCCCTCATACTGCCCCATACACGGAAAAATAAAAAAGTTATAGGGGTCAGAAATGACAATTTTTTACGTATTAATTTTCCTGCATGAAGTTATGATTTTTTTCCAGAAGTACGACAAAATCAAACCTATATAAGTAGGGTATCATTTTAACCGTATGGACCTACAGAATAAATATCAGTTTTAAAAAAAAATAAATGTACTACGTAGAAACGGAAGCCCCCAAAAGTTACAAAATGGCGTTTTTTTTCAATTTTGTCTCACAATGATATTTTTTTCTGTTTCACTGTAGATTTTTGGGCACAATGACTGACGTCATTACAAAGTAGAATTGGTGGCGCAAAAAATAAGCCATCATATGGATTTTTAGGTGCAAAATTGAAAGAGTTATGATTTTTTAAAGGCAAGGAGCAAAAACGAAAATGCAAAAACGGGAAAAAAAAAACGGTCCTTAAGGGGTTAAGGGCTAAATACGGTACGTTACTTTTTAGATTTCTCTGATGTCATGACCACAGTGTTCTCTGCTGACCTCTACTGTCCATTTTAGGAACTGTCCAGAGCAGCATATGTTTGCTATGGGGATTTTCTCCTGCCCTGGACAGTTCCTAAAATGGACAGCAGAGGTCAGCAGAGAGCACCGTGGTCATGACATGAGAGAAATCTAAAAAGTAAAGCATTTCCTCTGTAGTATATAGCCCCTAAAAAGTACTGGAAGAAATAAGATTTTTTAATAGAAATAATTTACAAATCTGTTTAACTTTCTGACACCAGTTTATTTAAAAAAAAAAAAAAAGTTTTCCATGGGAGTTCCCCTTTAATATCTTTTGATTGGTCAGGATCCCAGTGCTTAGACCCCCAACAATCTCTAGACACAGTCAAGGGAAGCACGCTTCTGCAGCAGATGCTTCACTCCTTGGCTCGACACTCAGTCCATCTCATTGAAGGTGACAGGCACCATTATATGTCTATGGAATCTGTCTCCTGCAATGAGAGGGATATCTATGTCTAGAGATCACTGGGGGTCTCAGTACTTAGATCCCAACTGATGAAAACTTTTGACAGTGTCAAAAGTTTTTTTAAATGACAGAAACACTTTAGGAAAGGCCTATTTTCTTGAGGTTTTGATGGAATTCCAGTACACGATATGTATAGATATAGAAGTATCTTATATATTAATTATGTAGGACAATATACATGTAGCCTTGAACGTTTACCTATATATTCAAGTTTTCCTATAAACCTGGAAATGATGTAGCTTTGCTGGTTATATATGTATATCTGAATGACACCCATTCTTACTTTTCAGCTTCTACAGATAGATTATTACAACCTGACAAAATTCTACGGAACAGTGAAGATGGACGCCATGATATATGGTGTGATTGAATACTGTGAAAGAGGCTCGCTGCGAGTAAGATAATTCTTACACTTAATTCAAGTAATATGTACTCATGTTTAAAGGGGTATCACGGGTTTATACATCTTATCCCCTATCTAAAGGATCGCAGGAGTCCCCCGCAATCTCGGTGCACCCCCCGGCATTCTGCTTCCGAGACGGGGACTTGACGTCACTATGATGCCCCATTGTGATGTCACGCCACGCCCCCTCCATTCATGTCTAAGGGAGGGGGCGTGACGGCCGTCACGCCCCCTCCCATAGACATGAATGGAGGGGGCGTGGTGTGATGTCACTATTGGGTGTAACTGTGACGTCACGTCCCCGTCTCAGATGCAGAATGCCGGGGGCTGCACAGTGATCACGGGGGCCCCAGCGGCGGATACATACATACATCTTATCCGACATCCTTTGGATAGATGATAAGATGTATAAACCCGTAATACCCCTTTAATGCATTTGCAATGATTTCTAGATGGAAACATGTGAAGAGGGTCACGTTTTTATGTAATAAATAAAACCATTGATTGTAATGGGGACTATTCACTCGTAGAAATCACCATAAGCTAAGCAGTCCAAACGCCTAGTAATAGACCATGGTGTAAACTAGAATTTTTTTTCCCATATCATGCACACTCACCATTACTAGTCATACATCTCCTTTTGTTTTATGAATGGTGAAAAGAATGTTTATGTGCCATACATGTTAGGGCGCAGTCATAGTTTGTGTATTGCACATTAAGTGTTTACCATTTTTTGTTTGGATGGAAAATAATGGACTTGTTTTTATACTTCAGGATGTTCTCAATGATAAAATATCCTACCCAGATGGCACGTTTATGGACTGGGAGTTTAAAATCTCTGTCATGTATGATATTGCTAAGGTAAGACTATGTATACACATATGTATTTACCATGTGGTTATTTATAGGGTGAATGTTGTATTGATAAAGTTTGGTGTTAATAGAAGCTCCTACCTTAAAGACTAAGCTCCCGTTTGTTCCTGTATCAAAATGTGTGTATGAATTTTAACCCATATACGGCTTGAAAAATGATGTCCGGTTGCATCCGTTTTTCAGGAGAAAAAAAACTTACACGTTTTTAACTTTTCACTCCATTATGAATAAAGTTTCACTTGTTTCATTGAAATTCTAAGAAAAAAAACTGTGCAAAGTCAAAATCCGTAAGGTGCAAACTGGATGGAACCGTACACACATACAGTTCTCTACGGTTCCCATTGACTCCCATGTTAAAAAAAATAAATGTATACGGTTTCAATACGGTTTTTCACCCGGACCAAAAACCGTGGTAGACTATGGTTTTGGGTACAGGGAAAAAAATGGACAAAACCGCACAAGACTCAAAACGGATGCAACCGGATGCATTGTTTGGCATACGTTTTTCAATGGAGTCAATGCATATGGTTTTCAATACGGTTCCATCTGGTTTTCAAATTGAAAATGTATACAGAAACTGTATTGCAAAAACGTGGTGTGAATGCACCCTTAAATGGTTTGCCTGATGTCAAATGAAAATATTGTGTAAAATAAAAATAAGTTACTAATATACTCTAATTTTCAAATTTTTAGATATCACCCAATTTTCCTCCCTAGTATGTACTCTGGGCAGTTTGGAGCTTTTTTGTAAGCTGTGACGTTCTGACACAGGCAGAAGGATTCCTTCCCCTCTTTGTTTGTCCGTGATGTTTATGGGAAGGCTGCCATCTGGTTTTGTTCATCAGCTAAATCATTCTCCTTCTTTGTCTCTGCATCAGCTATGATAGACAAGGCTTCCCTATTGAACTGAAACAGACCGCTAACCCCTTCATATACAGCTTTAGCAGCTGCCAGTGAAGAGCACCATGGAATGTATGTACAGAAGCAGGGACTCCTATCACTTGCTGGTATCCCTGCTCTTGTACTTACTGAGTGGCAGTGCATACATTACTGTTAGTATTGCCTCTGACTTAATATACGCTAGCCAGCATCCCCAATCAACTCATATCTGCCATACAGTACATTTGCTGGGCTAAGAGCATACAGAATCAACACTCATCTTGTAGATGATGGCACAATGTTTTATCTCAATAAAAATACATCGGAATATAATACAGAGCTTCTGCAGTGAACTTGTGAGTCCCCAGTAACGCATTTATATGACAAACGTAAAGTAGAACATGCCACAGAATTAATTTATGTGTATATATATATATATATATATGTATATTAACATGTGTGTTCAAGGTCGGCATATGAGGTAGGAAATATATACATTTATTGTTACTTTTTCTTGCCAACAAGGTTTATAGGGGCTGGGATATGAAAAAAGGATAGCAGGTTGGCATATGAGGACAGGAATATAGAGCATCAGTGTTACTTTTCCTCTCCAACAAAGTTTGGCCTGGGTCAAATGTCTGGTCTTGATTTATAGGGGTATTCCAGCTTTTTACATTTTATCCCCTATCCAAAGAATAGGGGATAAGATGTATGATCGCAAGGGTCAAGCTGCTGGGGACCCCCGCGATCTCGGTGCAGCCCCCGGCCTTCTATTCCAGGCGCTGCCTCTGAGACGGGTACGTGACATCGCGACCACGCCCCCTAGGGATGTCACACCATGCCCCTCCATTTATGTCTATGGGAGGCCGTCACGCCCCCCCCCCCCCCCCCCATAGGCATGAATGGAGGGGAATACCCCTTTAATGGTCTTTTTTTTTTTTTTAAACATTTCATAAATCAATAGAACAAGCGAATATAGCAAACTGTTTAATAAATTTTATTAGACAAAAATGCTTTTCTTCTGTTATCAAGTTTCTTTCCATGTGGAATCTGCATGCCAAAATTCTTAAGTGTGAATGTGCAGAATCCCATTGAAGTCTATTGGGCTTTAATTTAATGTGGAATCCGCATGCAGAATCTGCGCGGAATTCTGCATGCGGAAATTCTGCCGTGTGAATATAGCCTAAAGACATCTTAGGGCTTTATACACACTTTAGACTCTTTCATACCTGCCATGCCTCTGTTGCTGTACTTTAGGCTCTGTACGGAGACACAGAAGTGCATCTTCTCCTCTGTGCCCTGGAGAAATTAAAATTATAGATTAAAATAATTATACAAATTATAAGTCTGCAGAGCATAAATCTTCTAATAAATGCCATATGCAAGTTATATAATTGCCAGAAATAGTGCTGCTCCTCATGTACACATCCAGCTTATCCTCAAAAGTCACCTGAAGTGTCAGGTACTCTTTAATGACTTATTGTAAATTTCGCTTCATTGCGTTACAGGTGCTTTCACACCACGTCTTCAGCGTAAGACTGCTGGATCCGGCTGGGGGAGGGAACAACCGTGCGCTCCTGTACCACAGTGCTGAAATCCATTGACTTTAATGAGCCGACCGGAATCACCATTTGACTCCGGTCCGCTCATTTTCGACCCATATCTGGTTTTCTGACCAGACCTAAAACTGTAGTATACTATGGTTTTAGGTCCGGTCACAAAATCAGATACAGGGAAGAAATTAGCTGACCTGAGTCAAGCGGTAACTCCGGTCGGCTCATTAAAGTCAATGGATTTCAGCCCCGGTCCGGCTGGGGTACGGGAGCGCACGGGTTTCCCCTCCCCCAGCAGGGTCTAGCAGCCGTAGGCTGAAAACGTGGTGTGAAAGCACCCTAAGTTATATTGTTACCAAGTCAATAATTTCTCCATTTTAGGGTATGTCCTATCTACACTCCAGTAAAGCTGAAGTCCATGGCAGACTAAAGTCAACAAACTGTGTAGTTGATAGTCGTATGGTGGTAAAAATCACTGACTTTATCTGCAATTCTATTCTGAGCCCTAAGAAAGGTAAGTGAGAACACCATACATCATAAAATAAATTTTTTTACGAAACAATCTGTTTAGGTAATTCATTTCAAGTGTAAATCCAGCTATTTTAGGCTAAAAATTCTATAATTAAATAAAGAATTAAAAAAGAATAATAAGGCTGTACGTAACCACAACTTAGGGAAGCCTTTTGAAGATGGATTTTATATTAAAGAGTTTATAAATTCTTCTTTTTTATGTTCCTCCTAATGGTATCTGGAGGCACTCAGCATTATTATTGAAAAACTCTCTCTTTTAAAGGGAAGCTGTCAGGTACCCTGACACACTGGCCCCAAGACCCGACAGGTAAGTGGAACAACATTCCGACATTGTCCTCCTCTGGTCTATGTAATGCCACATAGACCAGAAAATAGTTTTAAAGGGGTACTCCACCACCCCAGCATTCGGAACATTTTCTTCTGAACACTGAGTGCGCGCTGCGGGGGTCATAACATCACGGGCACAGCCCTCGTGATGTCACACCACACTCCCTCAATGCAAGTCTATGTGAGGGGGTGTGGCAGCCACCACGCCCCCTCCTATAGACTTGCATTGAGGTGGCGTGACGTCATGACCCCCGCAGCGCACACCCAGCATTCAGAACAAAATGTTCTGAATGCTGGAGCAGTGGAGTACCCCTTTAAACTGGCCATGCCATGATTGGTATTCAGTCACTGGGCTGGGGATGCGGAGGCTTCCAGTCACTCTCGCTGTGTCGCTGTGCCCTCCTCCTGCCCACATCAGCTTGATTAACAGCCTTAGTGCAGGAAGAACCCCTGAGAAGACTGGAAGCTGCCATGCCCCCTCCCCAGAGACTGTATACCCATCATTACATGTCTGGTTTAAAATTATTTTTCTGCTCTGTGTGGTATCGCAAGGAGCAGAGGAGACCAACGTGTGAACGCTCTTCTCACCTGTTAGTCTCTGGGGCAGGTGTATGAGGCCTAGGGGACTAGACAGATTATCTTTAACAAGATTTGCCAAACTTTTTAAAAGGAGTTCTCAGGTGAAAAACAATTTTTTTAAAAATCAACTGGTGCCAGAAAGTTAAACGGATTTGTAAATTGCTTCTATTTAAAAATCTTGATCCTTCCAGTACTTATCAGCTGCTGTATGCTTCCCAGAAAGTTCTTTTATTTCTGGAGTTCTTTTTAGGTTGACCACAGTGCTCTCTGCTGACACCTCTGTCCATGTCAGGAACTGTCCAGAGCAGGAGAGGTTTGCTATGGGGATTTGCTCCTACTCTGGACAGTTCCTGACATTGATTACAATAATCTCTGCTGACACCTCTGTCTGGCAGAAAAGAACTACACAACATTTCTCTGGAGCATACAGCATCTGAATAGTACTGGAAGGCTTAAGATTTTTAAATAGAAGTCATTTGCAAATTTGTTTAACTTTCTGGCACCAGTTGATTAGAAAAATGTGTTCTCTCCCGGAGTGCCCCTTTAAAGGAGTACACCAGGATATGAGAACTTATCCTCTATCCTAAGGCACGTCCCCTCAATTCAGCTCTTTGGCAGAGCCGGAGATTGCCAAATGCAGTGCTCCGGCTTTCCCATAGAGTTGTATTGAGGGAGTGCGTCAGACACCGCTTTGTGCGGTGATTTAACACGCCCCCTTCCTGGGAACTGCCGGGGTCCCACAGGGGAGATCCTGGGGGGGGGGGGGTTGCCAGTGGTAGGACGGCCCGCAAGCAGAAACTTATCTGCTATACTTAGGACAGAGGATAATTTTTTAAATCCCGGAGTACTCCTTTAACGTCATTCATTCTTACTTATTTATTAAAGATTTGTGGATGGCTCCCGAACACGTACGCCAAGATGGGGCATCTCAGAAGGGTGATGTCTATAGCTATGGAATTATTGCACAAGAAATTATCCTGAGGAAAGAAACATTTTACACAGATCAATGTCATGATGTTAAAGGTAAAAGGATTTCTATAATATACAAACTTACTCCGGTTTGACATTGACATGTGTCTCTTTAAATGGTAATAACTTTAGAACGCTTTTTCTGAGCAGAGCGATTCTGAGAGAGTTTTTTTTTTGTGACATATTGTACTCATATAAGTGGTGCATTTTTTGTGAAAAACTCCAAAATATTTTGAAAAACTGGAAAATTTCTGGCTTTGTTTTTTAAATTTTTTTATGGTGTTCACTGTGCGGTAAAAGTGATGTTATATTTATTTTGTGGGTCGGTACGATTATGGCGATACCCATTTTATATAACTTTTTATGTTCTTCTTTTCCCTTTTTTGTGTTATCATTTTCCGACAGCCGTATCTTTTTTTATTTTTTGTACGACCCCATTGATTGAGTTTTTTTTTTTTTTTTTTGCAGGACGAGCTATACTTTTTATTGGTATCATTTTTGTAATACCTGTTACTGTTTGATCTTTTTTATTCCGCTGTTTGTACCAAAATTGCAGAACTTTCCACTTTTTTGTTATAGGTTTTTTTATGGCGTTCACTGTGTGGGATAATTTACATTATAGCTTTATAGTACATGTCATTATGGACGTGGCAATACCTAATATGTATAGGATTTGTGTTTTTTTTAATGATAATACAGGGCTTTTATTGGAAAAGGGACATTTATTTTATTTTATATACACTTCACACTTTTATTGAAGAACCTTTTATTATTTTATTTTACACTTTTTGCAGGTTATACTATGCTGCAATACATTTGTACTGCAGCACAGTAAAACTTGATGAGCTGCACACACTACAGTCTCTGGCTGGATCTCACAGGCTTCCGTAGCTGGCAGACAGGAGGCTGGCCTCCTGCTCTCATAGCAACCAATGGCGACCCGAACAGGGAAGCATCCTCCACTGTCAACACCATAGATGCCATGATTGATCACGGCTTCTATGAGGTTAATGCTGCCGGGACCTGCACGATCACGGCCCCGGCAGCTGCGACGGGACCCTGGCTGTGATTGACAGCCACGTCCCGCCGCCAATCTCTTAAGCTGCGCGTGGCAGTGCAGGAGAACAGCAGGAAGTATGCATACGTCCCAGTGCACGAACATGTCGGTGCTGGGACGTATGCATGCGTCCTGTAACGGGAAGGGGTTAAATCTTCATAAAACGACCTCAATTGTGATTATAGGAGATATCCCTTTGGCCTCATGGTAATATTTCTCTAATCACACTTTGAATAAGAGAACATATCAAAACCAAACAAATGTGAACTGAACACACATGTGAACTGACCTCAACCACTTTTATGAGTCTATGATTTCTCCTGGGTAAACTCCAACACCAGCAGTCTAATTAGATGACCAAGTGCAGTGATCAAATGACGCCCCTTCTCTCTGCAAAGCCAAATGATTCATGGGAAATGTCGGCAGCATTAGCAAGTCATTTCAGTGATGAATTGACGATCAGTATGGCTGTTAATAAATTTCTGCCACTTTAGCTAAAACAAGTAAGCAGAGGGCATACACAAAAACCCTTATATTATTCTGGATCAATAAATTATCCTGCACTATATAAGCAACACAGTTTTTCCCCCAGAGTGTCTCTTTAACAATGTATATGGGTGTAGCTGAAAATTGCTATGGCCAAAATATATTACAAATATTTACCTAACATTTCACAATTTAATTGGTATTCCGCCCCTAGATGTCTTATCCCCTATCCAGGGATAAGATGTATGATCATGGGGGTCCGGCTGCTGGGACCCCCCATGATCTCTGGCGCTGCACCCCAGTCATCCGATGCACGAAGTGTACTTCTCCATTCATGTCTATTGGAGAAGACATGATGGCTATATACTTGCATATGTACTGGCAATTGAAGGGGCATGGAATGACATCATGAACACGTAAGCTCCAAGGTTCCCTGCTCAGAACGCTGTAGTGCCTGCCCGAAGATCGTTGGAGTCCCAGTGGCCTGACTCCCCCACAATCAGACATCTTGTCCCCTATACTTTGGATTGGGGATAAGGTATTTAGAGGATGAGTACCCCTATAACCCCTTTAAATTCATAAAAGTTATCAAAAAGTCCATCAAAAACAAAAATGGTACCGTTAAAAACAACAGATCATGGCACAAAAAATTAGCCCTCCTTCATCCATTTATACGGGGTCAGAAGAGGACAATTTTTACACCTACTAATTTTCTTACAAAAATTTACAAAAATGTATTTGTATGGACCTACATAATACCGAATAGTGCACTGCTTAGAAACGTAACCCCCTAAAAGTTGCATAATGGTGTTTTGTTTTTTTAAAATAGAAAATAATGATACAGGAAATTCAAAAATGTGGTATTGTTAACAACTTTCAGAACCTTATTTGTTATACTTGGTCATTCAGAAATTGTTAATTTAATTTGTTGAGAATAAAAATGTATGAGTTACAAACTAACTTAATATTGATTCATTGTGTGTTTTATTTCTTGATCAATGGTAACCAAAGAAAAACTTGCAAGAGTGAAAAATATTAAAGGAGACTGTCCATTTCGACCAGACCTTCACTTGGACACAGTAGAGGAACGGGAAATAGAGGTGGAAAAGATTTTTATTTAACAATGATGGTTTCTTGATTTTGTTTTTGGCTCATTGGTATAATGAAAGTAAAAATGTAATACAAATATCTACCGTATTTATCGGCGTATAACACGCAAAATTTTTAGCCTAAAGTCTACCTGCGTGTTATACGCCGATAAGCCGCTGCAGTTCAATGATTTAAAGCGGGCGCTTTAAATCAATGAACTGCAGCGGCTTTGCAGGTGCAGAGACCGCCACCGCTGCCGGCTTCTCTGCCCCTGCCTGTCCTGGGGTCTAGAGCCCTGCTGCCGGCCCTTCTCTCCCCCTGGTTATCAGTGCCGCTGCCCGTTCTCTCCCCCTGACTATCGGTGCCAGCACCCCATTGCGGCGCCGATAGCCAGGGGGAGAGAAGCGGCACCGGCAATGGGGCAGCGGCGCCGACAGACAGGGGGAGAGAAGGGGCAGCGGCACCCATTGCCGGCGCCGCTGCCCCGTTGCCTCCCCCATCCCCGGTTGTATAATTATCTGTTGCCGGGGTCGGGTCCGCGCTGCTTCAGGCCTCCGGTGTGCGTCCCCTGCGTCGTTGCTATGCGCTGCGAGACGCAATGACGTCACTCGTCATTGCGCCGCGCTGTGCAGTGCATAGCAACGACGCATGGGACGCACACCGGAGGCCTGAAGCAGCACGGACCCGACCCCGGCAACAGGTAATTATACAACCGGGGATGGGGGGGGCAGCGGCGCCGGCAATGGGTGCCGCTGCCCCTTCTCTCCCCCTGGCTATCGGCGCCAGCAATGGGGCGCCGGCACGATAGTCAGGGGGAAAGAAAGGGCAGCGGCGCAGACAGCCAGCGGGAGAGAAGCGGCGGCAGCAGGGCTCTAGACCCCAGGAAAAGCAGGGGGAGAGAAGCCGGCAGCGACGGCCCCTCTCTCCCTGCCTTTCCTGGGGGTGTATCGGGTTATACGCATGCACACACACGCACCCTCATTTTACCAGGGATATTTGGGTAAAAAACTTTTTTTACCCAAATATCCTTGGTAAAATGAGGGTGCGTGTTATAGGCCGGTGCGTGGTATACCCCGATAAATACGGTACATAAACATTATGTTAATAGAAAAAGTAGATCAGTAAATTGGGCTTGCTGATGTTTCTTGTGATTTTTACATTAAATTTCTATCCTTACATTTTTTACTATTCTTTTCGTACATTTACAATCTACGCCTATCCAGATTTCAGACCTAAGTTCAAGCTACAGAATCTCTCTCTACCCAACATAAATGTAATTATGAGCAAATTGCATAAAGGTGGAAAAAAGGCAATACTTACCCAATACTGGAGTATAAATCAATTCAACTAGTACCATCCCATACTATGAGGATATCGTCTACATATCGTAAATAATGTTTCACATGACGGACTAGGGTATTAGTTTCAGAAAAACATAGCTCTATTCAAAAATGTCTAGGAAAATCTATGCAGACGTGCAAGTGATCGGTGTGCCCATGGCTGTGCCATGGGCTTGTCTGTTTCATTGTCAATCATGTGATAAAACATTATTTGGAATGAGACATAGACACATAGAATGTGCTGGCAGATAAGAACCATTTGGCCCATCTAGTCTGCCAAATATTCTGAATACTATGAATAGTCCCTGGCCCTATATTAAATGAAGGATAGCCTTATGCCTATCCCTATCTTACATAGTGCAGGGAGTATGTGAAAAATGAGGGAACAGAGATGGCGCCCCAATTGTGCCATTACCTTTTTACAATTGCATGTATGTCGCGAAAGATAAGAGAGAAAATGCTCACCGTGTGTATTTATACAGTAGAGGGGCTTCAAATTTTCAAAGATGGTGGGTAACTGAGGTCACTGGGGGCAGATTTATGATGTCAGTTCCTGTGACCTCGGGGAGGGATTTGCTGGAGGCTTAAATAGGGTTTACCTATAACATAGAGGAATTTTACCCATAGAATTCAATAGGCCCGTTTGGGTCTATAGTAAGTTGCACGGAGCTTTACTTTAAGCTAAGCAGCTCTGGGTATGGCAGCTGTATGGGAGACAGGAGTTGTGCAGCAATTGAAACAAGCTGTGAGTGTCTTTAACTCAGCAGTGTAATGGAGATTGGCTGATGAGTTGAGGATACTTTTGTGAATGGGTTTTGTATGTGGATGTGGTGGGGGTGTTTAAAGTTGTGTGTGTGTGTGGGAGGGGGAGAGGTAGGGGAGCTGGTGCCTCTGCATACATATTAATGGAATGGTGAAACGGTGCATAGAGGTCACATTGGTAGGTAAGATAGAAAGAGGAAAGAGATAAGAAAATTGAAAAGGCCAGAAGTGTACTGGAGATTGGCTGCTGAGTTGATGATAGTTTTGTGAATGGGTTTTGTATGTGGATGTAGGGGGTGGGGTGTTTAAAGGTGTGTGTGTGGGGGGGGGGGGAGAGAGGTAGGGGAGCTGGTGTCTCTACATGTTAATGAAACGATGCATAGAGGTCACATTGCATTATCACATTGGTAGGTAAGATAGAAAGAGGAATGAGATAAGAAAATGCATCAGAGGTGCATTGTTATGTGATTACATTATGAGTTCTGTGGCATCATTTAACCTATGAGGTTGGAGCGTTCCCAGATGGTAGATCCAATACATCTCTCGCTGTTTTAGTGCTGAAAATCTGTCACTTCTGTGTGCTGTAATGTGGTCAATGGGACATATGGTGATGGGGTTGATTGTGTCGGGATGTTTTTCTGAGCAATGTTTGGAGAGGCTGTGGAGGCGAATTTGATGTTGATGTGGTTTCTGTGTTGATTGAGATGGAGGTGTAGTTCTTGGGTTGTTCTACCAATGTACTGTTGGATGCAGATGCATGTGATTAGGTAGATAACATAGCTGGATTTACAGTTAAGGGGGAATTGTTGAACATTTAATTCCTTGATTTATTGGAGAATGTTTTCTGTTTGTGATTTATGGTGGTGCATCATAGGCATCTCTTTGTTTCACATTTGTATCATCCTTTAGTTTTTTTATTTTTGGTGGGTGGTTGTGACTGGTTGTATGGCGTCTTAGCCTGCTGTGGGCCAGTATATTTTTTAGTGTGGGTGCTTGCATGAATGTCATGCCCGGTTTGTTTGGAAGTGTGTTTTTTTTAGGATTGGATCAGATTGGAGTATGTGCCAGTGTTTCTGGAGGACGGATTGGATTGAGTTGTGGGCGGAATTATAGGTTGTGATGAAGTTGAGTTTGATTTTTTTTTGGGAGGGGGGGTTCTTTGTTTTCTTTTGATTTCAAGCAGTCTTCTTGTATTAGTGATTTGGTTTTGTTGTAAGCTTCTTTTAAGATGTTTGCGAGGTAGCCTTTGGATAAAAAACGGTTTTGGAGGGTTTTGGCTTGGGTGCAAAAAGTACTGTTGAATGTGCAATTTTTCCAGATGCGTTTATATTGGTTGAAGGGTATGTTGGTTTTCCATTTTTTGTAATGTCCGCTGTTAAATGACAAGTAACTGTTTGAATCAACTTTTTTTTAAATGCGTAGCGGTAATGTTGTTGTTTTCGTGGTAAATCTCCAGGTCCAGAAAGTAGATTTTCTTGTTGGATTTGTTGGAAGTGAGTGTGATACCCCAGTAATTGTTGTTTATGGTGGTGATGAGTTCTTCGATTAAATGTGATGGTCCGTTCCATAGCAGGAACAAATCATCTATGTAACGGCAGTATAGTAAGACATGTTGTTGGAATAATGGTTGGGAAGTGATGAATGTTTTTTTCGAAAATCCCCATTACCAGATTTGCGTTCGATGGTGCTGCCCGTCGTATGTGAAATAATTGTGGTTGAGAATTATCTGCAAGCAGTGCAGTAGGAATTGTCTATGTTTTGTGGGATGGTGAGATCTTCTTCCAGGATGAGTTTGATGCAGTTCAGGCCTTTGTCGGGCTTTATGTTTGAGTATAACGCTGTGACATCCATGGTCACAAATATAAGTTTGTTAACCATTGTATGGGATGGAGTAATTGGATTAGATCATCTGAATTTTTTAAATGACTGGGGAGGGATTAAATGTAATCTTGTAAAATGAGGTCCAGGTAATGAGAAATTTGTGAGGTGGGACTATTGTTTCCAGAAATGATAGGTCTGCCGGGGGGGGGGGGGGGGGGGGTTCTTGTTTTTTATGGACTTTTGGTAGGTGGTAATAAAAGGGTATGGAGTGGTTGTCTATATATAAGAATTTATTTTCATTTTTGTTTATGATGTTCTCGGCGAATGCGTGGTCCAGAAGTCTTTTTATGATTTCTTGTAGTTTGCGGTAAGGAATGTGAGTTTTTTGTAGTAATCTTCCTCTTGAAGGATTTTTAGGGCTTCAGTATGGTAGTCATCGTAGTTTTGTAGGATGAGTCCTCAACTTTTGTCTGCTGGTCTTATGACTAATTTTTTATTCTCTTTTAGGTTTTTGAGCGCTTGTTTTTCATTTTTTGTCAGTGATCCGTTTCTGGTGGTTGTGGGTATTTGTTTGAGGTCTTGGGCTACAAGGTCGTGGAATGATTTGATAAGGTGACCTTGGCTGTGGGTGGGATAGAATGTTGAATTATTCTTTATTTGGGGGTGTTTTCCTTCCAGTTGATCAATTTCCTGGGGTACTGAGTTGGCAGACATTAACTGGCTGGGCAATAGGAAGTGCCTTTGGAGTGTAAGCTTTCTGGTGAAATGGTGCAAATCTAGAAATAACGTGAAGTCATCTGGCTTATTTGTAGGGCAGAATGATAGTCGTTTTCTTAGAAGCGAGATCTCGTATGGATTCAATGCTTAGGAAGATAGGTTGAAAAATTTTACCAGTGTTTCTGAGTCTGTTTTCTCATTGGTGGGTATTATAGATTTAGTTCTGTTTTTCTTTCCCTCTTCTTTTTTGTTTTCCTCCTCTTTTTCCTCTTCTGTATTTTTTCTTTACATTGGTGTGATTGGTAGAAAGAATTGTTCTATTTGGTGGTTGGCTTCTAGCTTAGCCCTAAAAAAGACTCTGATGTGGGTGGATGGGCTGAGAGGGTTGAGGTATAGAGGGTTTTAGAAATGGTACAAAATTCTGATTTCCATTTTTGGCATTGTCAGTGGTGATTTTTTTGCTATGGTTTCATTTTGGATTTTTGTTATTCTAGCGGTCAGATTTCTATTTAATTTGTGGTAGTCGGGATGTGTGGTGAAATCATTTAATTCTGTAATTGTCAGATGTATTTAATTATTTAAATGGTCACGTAGCGCTGTTCTTTTTTTTTGCTTATGTGTTCGATCATTAAGTTAGAGCAATCAGACAATAGCTTGACCCATTCCCCTGTGTATGTTTCATCATTTTTGAAAGTCGATTCATTAGTGAGCCGCAAATCTCTGGGTGCTAGGTTCTCTGCTAGTTAGATATTGAGAAAGTCAATGACTAGACTGTGTCTAAGTTTATCTTGTAGTAAACTTTCCAGTTTGTGGAATAGGTTGATCATGGTGGTAGTGTCAAGAGTGAACACCGGTGTTGCATCAGTATCTGTATTTTCCTGGGTTTGATGTGTAGTACCGGTCAGTTCAAGTATTAACTTCTCGCGATCTCACAGACTGGTTGTGGGCACACGGGTGACACCGTCGTATGCAAATCTGCTAATGGGGATTTTAAAAAAAAACATTCATCACTTCCCAACCATTATTCCAACAACATGTCTTACTATACCGCCGTTACATAGATGGTTAGTTCCATAGCAGGAACAAATCATCACATTTAATCAAAGAACTCATCACCACCATAAACAACAATGACTGGGGTATCACACTTACTTCCAACAAATCCGACAAGAAAATAGACTTTCTGGACCTGGAGATTTACCACGAAATCTACACCATCATTACCGCTACCCATTTAAAAAAACTTGATTCAAACAGTTACTTGTCATTTAACAGTGGACATTACAAAAAATGGAAAACCAACATACCCTTCAACCAATATAAACGCATTCGGAAAAATTGCACATCCAACAGTACTTTTCGCACTCAAGCCAAAACCCTCTAAAACCGTTTTTTAGCCAAAGGCTACCCCGCAGACAGCTTAGACGAAGCTTACAACAAAACCAAATCACTAACTCAACAAAACTGCTAGAAAGCAAAAGAAAACAAAAAAAAAAAAAAACTATCAATCAAACTTAACTTCATCATAACCTATAATTCCTCTCACAACTCAATCTGATCCGTCCTCCAGAAACACTGGCACATACTCCAATCTGATCCAATCCTAAAAAATGCACTTCCAAACAAACCGGGCATCACATTCAGGCGAGCAACCATACTAAAAAACATACTGGCCCCCAGCAGGCTAAGACGCCATACAACCACACAAAATAAAGGATGATACAAATGTGAAACAAAGAGATGCCTATCCTGCACCACCATAAATCACAAACAGTAAACATTCTCCAACAAATCAACGAATGAAATGTTCAACATCAAATTCCCCCTCAACTGTAAATCCAGCTATGTTATCTACCTAATCACATACATCTGCAGCCAACAGTACATTGGTAGAACAAAGTAAAAACAAAAGGAAAAATAGCCAGCACAACAACCTAATATACAGGTGCCCGCTGCTGTGGCAAATACAAAATGTACAAGAAAGAAAGTTGCAACAGCACTCTAGGTCAAAAAATGGAGGCTCTTAGCGCACTTTTTGATCAAAAGTGCTGTTGCAACTTTCTTTTTTGTACATTGGTAGAACAACCCAAGAACTACACCTCCATCTCAATCAACACAGAAACAATATCAAACACAAATTCGCCCTCCACAGCCTCTCCAAACATTGCTCAGAAAAACATCCCGACACAATCAACCCCATCACCATATGCCCCATTGACCACATTACAGCACACAGAAGCGACAGATTTTAAGCACTATAAAAGCGAGAGATGTATTGGATCTACCATCTGGGAACGCTCCAACCTCATAGGTTAAATGATGCCACAGAACTCATAATGTAATCACATAACAATGCACCTCTGATGCATTTTCTTATCTCATTCCTCTTTCTATCTTACCTACCAATGTGATAAATGCAATGTGACCTCTATGCACCGTTTCATTAACATGTAGAGACACCAGCTCCCCTACCTCTCTCTCATCCCCCCCCCCCCCCCCACACACACCTTTAAACACCCCACCCCCTACATCCACATACAACACCCATTCACAAAACTATCATCAACTCAGCAGCCAATCTCCTTCACACTTCTGGCCGTTTCAATGGACTAGAGTTAGATTACACTCGCAGCTTGTTTCAGTCCAGCTCTCTGCCATACACAGAGCTGCTTAGCTTAAAGTAAAGTTCAGTGCAAATTGCCATAGACCTAAACGGGCCAATTGATTTCTATGGGGAAAATTCCTCTATGTTATAGGTAAACCCTATTTTATCCTCCAGCAAATCCCTCCCAGAGGTTACAGGAACTGACATCATAGATCAGCCCCCAGTGACCTCAGTTACCCACCATCTTTGGAGCCCCTCTACTGTATAAATACACACACCATACAGCAATATAGCGGACCTGACAAAGAGAGCAATCTCCTCCTGAAAACGCGTTGTCCTGTGCACCAAAAAACTGTATAACTGATATTGTCCATGTATACCTTGTACATTGGAAAATAAAAAGTTATTACTGCACATCTGCAAAACTTGTCTTTGTCACCCCGGTGAAGCGCTAAAGAAGAAGTTGGATTTTGGGTTTCATCCCTTGCCAGGGACACCCGCAACCTGCTTCCAGCCTGTCTATCTTATATGAAGGATAGCCTTATACCTATCTTATATGAAGGATATCATTATACCTATCTCTATCTTTTATGAAGGATATCCTTATGCCTATCTCTATCTTATATAAAGGATATCCTTATGCCTATCTCTATCTTATATAAAGGATATCCTTATGCCTATCTCTATCTTATATGAAGGATAGCCTTATACCTATCTCTATCCTATATGAAGGCTAGCCTTATACCTGTCTCTATCTTATATGAAGGATAGCCTTATACCTATCTCTATCTTATATGAAGGATAGCCTTATACCTATCTCTATCCTATATAAAGGATATCCTTATGCCTATCTCTATCTTATATGAAGGATAACATTATAGCTATCTCTATCTTATATGAAGAATAGCCTTATACCTATCTCTATCTTATATGAAGGATAGCCTTATACCTATCTCTATCTTATATGAAGGATAGCCTTATACCTATCTCTATCTTATATGAAGGAAAGCCTTATACCTATCTCTATCTTATATGAAGGAAAGCCTTATACCTATCTCTATCTTATATGAAGGATATCCTTATACCTATCTCTATCTTATATGAAGGATAGCCTTATACCTATCTCTATCTTATATGAAGAATAGCCTTATACCTATCTCTATCTTATATGAAGGATATCCTTATGCCTATCCCATGCAAGCTTAAACTCCTTCAATGTATTTGCAGTGGCCACTTCTGCAGGAAGGCTATTCCATTCATCCACTACTCTCTCGGTAAAGTAATACTTCCTCATATTACTTTTAAACCTTTGCACCTCTAATTTAAAACTATTTTATCTTGTGGTAGTTTTTCTTCTTTTTGAATCTCCTCTCCTCCTTTACTTCATTGATTTCCTTTATGTATTTAAAATTTCTATCATATCCCCTCTGTCTCTTCTTTCTTCTATACATGTTTAGGTCCTTTTACCTTCCCTGATAAGTTTTGTCCCGCAAACATGGACATGTTTAGTTTAGTGGCTCTTATCAGAACTCTCTCCAAAATATCTATATCCTTCTGGAGATACGGCCTCCAGTACTGTGCACAATACTTCCAGTGAGGTCTCACCAGTGTTCTGTACAGCGGCATGAGCAGTTCCCTCTTTCAATTGCTAATACCTCTCCCTATACACCCAAGCATTCTGCTCGCATTTCCCGCTGTTCTATAAGTCTTCTGAAATAATGACCCCTAAATCCCTTTTCTCAGATACTGAGGTCAGGACTGTATCACATATTCTATATTGAGCCCTTGGGTTTTTACGTCCCAGGTGAATTATGTTGCACTTATCCACATTCAATTTTAGTTCTGACCATTCCTCTAGTTTACCCAAATCCTTTTCCATTTGGCCTATCCCTATAGGAACATCAACCCTGTTACATATCTTTGTGTCATCAGCAAAAAGACCAAAACCTTACCATCAAGACCTTCTGCAATATCTCTAATGAAGATATTGAACAAAATGGGTCCCAGTACAGATCCCTGAGGTCCCCACTGGTAACAAGACCTTGCTCTGAATATTCTCCATTGACTACAACCCTCTGTTGTCTGTCCCCCAGCAACTGCCTAATCCATTCAATGGCGGATATCCAGGGGGGGGAGGGGGGCAACTGGGCCGATATTGCTGCCCCTCCTGTACTATAGCATGGTGGAGCTCTCGCTCCACCATTCCCTCACCTTTCTCACATGCTGCTCCATTCTTACAGCGTGTGTGTAGCGGACGCCATCCACTGCAGGCCGACGCAATGTCACATCATCGCGCCGGCGCCCGGAGATCACGTCCCCGCGGCTCACACTCTGCAAGAATGGAGCAGCATGTGAGATGGGTGATAGCTAGAAAGAGCTGCGAGAGGGCATTAATTACAGGGTGATTATCTATCTATATATATAAAACTCAACGTGTGTGTGTATGTGTATGTATGTATGTGTGTATGTTCCAGCATCACGTCCAAACGGCTAAAGATATTAACATGAAACTTGGCACACGTTACTTATATGTCTACAACAAACATAGGATAGGTGATTTAACCCTTACTCACCCCCATTTGCCAGGGGCGGGGTTTATGTTTAAAGTCCCATACAAGTCAATGGGAAATATATGTTACTGCATAACTTCCAAACGGCTGGAGATATTTCGATAATACTTGGTCACATGTTACTTATATATCCACTTAAAATATAGGATAGTTAATTTAACTCTTAACTACCCCCATTTGTGAGGGTCAGGGTTTTTGTTTAAAGTCCCATGCAAATCAATGGGAAATATATGTTCACACATAACTTCCGTACAGCTGGAGATATTTCAATACCTGGTACACATATTATGGGTCGGGATAGGAGGTTGACATAGGAGGTCGGGATAGGAGGACGGGATAGGAGGACGGGATAGGAGGTCTTGATAGGAGGTCGGGAAAGGAGGTCGGGATAGGAGGACGGGATAGGAGGTCGGGATAGGAGGACGGGATAGGAGGACTGGATAGGAGGACCGGGATAGGAGGTCGAGATATGAGGACGGGATAGGAGGTCGTGATAGGAGGACGGGATAGGACGTCGGGATAGGAGGACGGGATAGATGGACGGGATAGATGGACGGGATAGGAGGACGGGATAGATGGACGGGATAGGAGGAGGGGAAAGGAGGACGGAGAAGGAGGATGGGAAAGGAGGTTGAGATAGGAGGACGGGATAGGAGGATGGTATATGATGACGGGATAGGAGGTAGGGATATGACAACAGTATATGAGGACGGGATATGAAGTCAAAAGCTTCCTCCTTTGTTTATTTTCCTCCCCAACAAGGATTAGGAAGGAAAAACCTGGCAACGCCGGGTACTCAGCTAGTATATATATAAAACTCAACGTGTGTGTGTGTATGTATGTATGTGTGTATGTTCCAGCATCACGTCCTAAAGATATTAACATGAAACTTGGGACACATGTTACTTATATGTCAGCAACAAACATATGATAGGTGATTTAACCCTTACTTACCCCCATTTGCCAGGGGCGGGGTTTATGTTTAAAGTCCCATACAAGTCTATGGGAAATATATGTTACTGCATAACTTCCAAACGGCTTGAGATATTTCGATAATACTTGGTCACATGTTACTTTTATATCCACTTAAAATATAGGATAGTTAATTTAACCCTTAACTACCCCCATTTGTGAGGGTCGGGGTTTATGTTTAAAGTCCCATGCAAATCAATGGGAAATGTATGTTCCCACATAACTTCCGTATGGCTGGCGATATTTCAATAACTGGTACACATATTACAGGTCGGGATAGGAGGACGGGATAGGAGGTCGGGATAGGAGATCGGGATAGGAGGATGGGATAGGCGGTCGGGTTAGGAGGACGGGATAGGGGGACGCGATAGGAGGACCGAGATAGGAGGACTGGGATAGGAGGTCAAGATAGGAGGTCGAGATAGGAGGTCGAGATAGGAGGACAGGATAGGAGGTCGAGATAGGAGGACGGGATAGGAGGTCGAGATAGGAGGACAGGATAGGAGGTCGTGATAGGACGACGGGATAGGAGGACGGGATAGGACGTCGGGATAAGAGGACAGGATAGGAGGACGGGATAGATGGACGGGATAGGAGGACGGGAAAGGAGGTCGAGATAGGAGGACGGGAAAGGAGGACGGGAAAGGAGGACGCGATAGATGGACGGGATAGGAGGACGAAAAAGGAGGACGGGAAAGGAGGTCGAGATATGAGGACGGGATAGGAGGACGGGAAAGGAGGTCGAGATAGGAGGACAGGAAAGGAGGTCGAGATAGGAGGATGGGAAAGGAGGACGGGATAGGAGGATGGGATAGGAGGTCGGGATACGATGACGGGATAGGAGGTCGTGATATGACAACAATATATGAGGACGGGATGTGAAGTCAAAAGTTTCCTCCTTTGTTTATTTTCCTCCCCAACCAGGATTAGGAAGGAAAACCGGGCAACGCCGGGTACTCAGCTAGTTAAAACTAAAACTCATGTGGGGGGGGGGGGGAGCAATGCACAGAAAAGGGCACATTATAAGTGAGGGGCACATAACTGGGGGGCATTATAAGTCAGGGGCACATGTCAGGGGGGGCATTATATGTGAGTGGCACATGACAGGGGCATTATAAGTGAGGGGCAAATGTCAGGGGGGCATTATATGTGAGTGGCACATGACAGGGTGTCTCGCTAACTTGTACTCATTTACTAAGCTAAGACCCACTAGTTTTTGTCGAGTTTTTCCAAGTTATTTTGGCGCATAGTGTCTGAGACATTTCTCAGACAGTGTGAGACAGTGTGTACCAGGAACATCCGACTAACCCAACACTGCATTATGAAAAGCCAAAAAGGGGCGTGGTCTGGTGCAAAGGGGGAGTGACCAACCCAAAAAGGGGCATGGTTTTACAACCCAACCTATGTACTATTGAATTCACAGAAAATCCTGTGAATAAATGGCTTGAAATTTCAACCTAGAAAAAGCTGGATGGACAGAAGATTTTCACAACTTGTAAATCTATGATCCCTATAGTAAATAGAGAGGAATCCTACAAGTCTGAAACAGCATTTTACACTAGTAAAAACCCAACACTCTTAGTAAATGAGGCCCATCATTCTTATTAAAAGGTTACTCTGCTGGAAAACTTTTTTTTTTTTTTTTTAAATCAACTGGTGCCAGAAAGTTAAATAGATTTGTAAATTACTTCTATTTAAAAATCTATCTTAATCCTTTCAGTGCTTATCAACTGCTGTTTGCTCCACAGGAAGTTCTTTTATTTTTTAATTTAATTTCTGTCTGACCACAGTGCTCTCTGCTGACACCTCTGTCCATGTCAAGAACTGTCAAGATGAAGGAGCAAATCCCCATAGCAAACCTATCCTGCTCTGGACAGTTCCTGACATAGACAGAGGTGTCAGCAGAGAGCACTGTGGTCAGACCGAAAAGAAATTCAGAAAGAAAAGAACTTCCTGTGGAGCAAACAGCATCTGATAAGTACTGGAAGGATTAAGATTATTAAATAGAAGTAATTTACAAATCTATTTAACTTTCTGACAGCAGTTGATTTAAAAAAAAAATAATAATAATCCACCGGAGTACCCCTTTAAATCATGTCTCAGTAACAGCCACTAAATCTACGTATTTTTCGTCCTATAGGACGCACCGGCGTATAAGACGCACCCAATTTATAGGTGCAAAATCTAAAAAAATAAAGATTTTGAACCCAATAGTGCTCTTCAACCCGCGGACCTCCAGATGTTGCAAAACTACAACTCCCAGCATGCCCGGACAGCCAACGGCTGTCCGGGCATGCTGGGAGTTGTAGTTTTGCAACATCTGGAGGTCCGCAGATTGAAGACCACTGCATAGGAGGTAATACTCACGTGTCCCCGCTGCTCCAGACCTGTCACCGCTGCCCTGGATGTCGCTCCATCGCTGTCGCCGTCGCTCCGGAACGTCTCTGCTGCCAGCCGGGTATCCTCGCTCTCCGTCGCCGCCAGCACGTCGTTACGCACGCCGACGCACGTACGCGACGATGTGATGACGAGGAAGGAGAGTGCCGGCCATACAGGGGATCCCTGAATGGCGAAAACACCGAGGAGGCAGGTAAGGTCCCTCCCGGTGTCCTGTAAGCACTAACCCGGCTATTCAGTCGGGCTGTCCGGGACCGCCGCAGTGAAATCGCCCGACTGAACAGCTGGGTTAGTGTCACTTTCCCTTCAGATGCGGCGGTCAGCTTTGATCGCTGCGTCTGAAGGGTTAATACAGGGCATCACCGCGATCGGTGATGTCCTGTATTAGCCGCGGGTCCCGGCCGTTGATGGCCGCAGGGACCGCCGCGATAGGGGTGTATTTGCCGTATAAGACGCACCGACTTTTTTCCCCCAGTTTTGGGGAAGAAAAAGTGCGTCTTATACGGCGAAAAATACGGTACATTCTAAGATGCCATTATTGATCCAAGTTCATTGAACTTATTCCTTAAACTGCGAGCATTTTCAGACAAAACTCTGAGCTTGTCTATTTTTGACCTATGTGCTACTTGTATGTACTGTGTGCTATTATGCAATATCATAGAATGTTGCAGAATCTTTAAATCCCTTTTTATTGGACTAACAGTATTTTGTGGAGACAAGCTATCGGGAGACCTCCCTTTAGGAAAGACTCCCAAAAGCTTGTCTCTACTAAATACTGTTAGTCCAATAAAAAAAAAGATATTACAAGATTCTGCAACATCCTATTATTTTGTATCTGCATCACTGGACTAATGTGGCTGCTCCAAACTACTAAGTAAAAAAATAAAGCCGGACAAATGGAGTCAACAAACAGAGTTTTGTTGGTGGTGGACAAAAAACTGTGCATGGCTTGTAAACCCCCATCATGAGGGATGTGGGTGTACAGGCTCTCTACATCAATAGACACTAGTTGGTAAGTATCCTGCCATGGGAACCCATCAACTGCTATAAGGAGCTTACTAGTATCCTGTAATACGGAAGGAATCCCTTTTCAATGGATGAGCAATGAGCCATTCTAAATAGCTAAACAGATATTCGGTTACACTGCCTATTCCTGCAACTATTGGGCATCCTTTGGGGTTTTTAAAAAACGTGTATACCATTTTGCAGGTTTTGGTGATACCGGAATACATTTTTCAGCAGCCTTAGTGGATAGAATGCCTTTCTTTCCTTGCAGATGTTATTATGTTGGAACAACAATTTGTGTACTTGTGTACTCACATTCGTGAACTACTCCCTCAGTACAGGCATATGGCCACATGTTTCATTGCACATATGGCAGATTGTCATGGTGGCAACCCAATAGATATCCTAATAGAATATTAGAATATTATAGACTATTAATAAACGTAACAATCTATCATTCTTTATCTGAATCACATTAGTTTTCTTTGTAGTATGTATATTTGTATATACTGTATTTGTAACCCGCTCTATTGTTGTCTATACCTATGGTAACCCAGGGTCCAAGCTCATATATACTCACCTCTACCGAGATACGCTAGCACAGCTAGAATGAGTGTCAATTGATGCAAAACACCTCATCGCTGCTAGTGGAACTCCCCTGCACCTCAAGTGTCCAGCTCCCTCTGCCCGCATGGGATCTTTATTCCATATGTATTTCCTGAAGTAAGACTAAATTTTGAATTAATTTTTACTCCAGTATTGGGTGATTGCTGCCTTTTTACCTCCTTCGTGCAATTTGCTCATCAAATTATCACTGCTTATGTGAAGCTTTAAGCACCCCGCCAGGAGTTACATGCAGAATACTGCTCTGATAATCATGTGAATCTGTTAAGGTTGGAAGTGCACTGCCTGGCTATGAATGTTTCTTTGCACATGTCTATAAAAGTTATTATGTTATTTAAATCAAGGTGTTCTGTGAGAGTAGGGTCACACATAGCGTATACGCAGCACATTTCACACTGCACAAAATCTGCCAGGCAGCGGGAAATACTCTGCATATTCCTCCATTGAGCAGACACAAAGGCTACCCGGTGGCAGCCCTGTGTGTGCAGTAAGGTTAAGAGACAGGCCCAGCACACCAATGTGACTGTGATGTGTGGCCGGCCTCCAAACCTCACTGCTGCTGGGTAGCCCTGTGTGTCTGCTCATAGGAGAATACGCAACATATTTCCTGCTACTGACGGATTTTGCGCAGTGTGAAATGTATAAGCTATGTGTGACCCTACCTTTTAAGGGGGTTTAAGTATTCAAACCCGACATATCAGTAAAAGGAGCCAGGAGAAGTGCATGCTTAGTGCATTCTTACCTGGCCTTTGTCACGTGGTCAAGACGGTCTCATAATGCAAGTCTATCGACCATCTCGCTCATGTAGACATAGAGAGGGGTGAGCTCCTCTCTCCCCACTTGTTTTAGAAATCGGTCGACCAATGAAAAGTTTTGACATGTCATGAACATGTATTTATAATCACAGGTACATAAATTGTAGAATGGTTATGGGTTACCTTCCTGCAAAACAACCTGTGCTTTTTATGGTATATTTTCAGGTTTATGTTCTTGTGAAAACTTGCTGGGAGGAGGATCCTGAGAAGAGACCAGACTTTAAGAAAATTGAAATCACCTTGGCAAAGATATTTAGGTATTCTTTTAAGATCTAAAGTTACAAAATAGTAAATGTACACGTAATATATATGCTGTTACAAATAGAAGAATTCATCCTGCTATTTGGTATTCTCTTGTCTACTAGTTTGTTTGAGGTTATTGCTATGCAATGATCTCACAGCTGATGTAACACTCTGGATTAGTGTTGAGCGGCATAGGCCATATTCGAATTCGCGAATATTCGCGAATATATGGACGAATATTCGTCATATATTCGCGAATATTCGCATATTCGTAATATTCTCGTTTTATTTTCGCATATGCAAACATTCGCGTATGCGAAAATTAACGCATGCGAAAATTAACATATTAAAAATTAGCATTCGCACAAGTTCGCATATGCGAAAATCAGCATATGTTAATTTTCGCATATGCGAATTTTCGTCCGACAGTCTCACACAGTAGTATTAGAGTCTTCTTTACACCACACAAGCTGGAAGCAGAGAGGGGTGATCACTGTGATGTGTGCTGTGAAGAAAAGAAAAAAAAAACGAATATTCGTAATTACGAATGCATAGCGCTATATTCGCGAAATTCGCGAATTCGCGAATATGCGATATTCGCGAATAATATTCGAATTGCGAATATTCGCGAGCAACACTACTCTGGATCAGCTAAAAATGTCTGGTAAAGGAGATCTGCAAGATACGGGATAAGTGTCTTATTGTGGGGGGTCCAAATGCTCCCCGCGATCACCTGTACCTCTGCCGCAACTCTTCCATGCAGTAGGCATGTCGGCTGCAGCATGACACCGCGGCCGACACGTCCCTTCCATGTTTCTCAATGGGAGAGGTAGAGAAGCAGCGTTTGTACATCCCCGCCTCTCCCATAGAGCTGTAAGGAGGGTGTGTGTTGTCGAACTCAGTGAGGTCGACGACATGTGCATTAGCCGCTGCAATGCCGGGTTCCCATACGGGAGATTGCGGGAGGGTCCCAGCAGTCGGACCCCCCGCGATCAGACACCAATCCTCTATACTGCGGATAGGGGATACAATAGTTTTGATGACTGCAGTACTCTTTTAACCTCTTAAGGACGCAGGGTCAGACCCGGTACCTAGCAATGGCCAGGACCCATGGCTAATACCGGACATCACTGATCGCAGTTGATTTTCGTGTGAAAAAATTATTCCCGGCAGCTCAGCTGAGCTGATCGGGACCACCGCGGTAAAACCGCGGTGTCCTGATCAGCTGAGGACACGCGAGGAGGGTCCCTACCTTCCTCCTCGGCATCCAATAGGCAATCTACTGCTCCATGCCCGAGATCCAGGCTGGAGCAGCAGAGCACCGTTAACACTGATCAATTCTATGCTATGGCATAACATTGATCAGTGTATGCAATCAGAAGATTGCATGTAATAGTCCCCTATGGGGGCTATACAAGTGCAAAAAAAAGTGAAAAAAAAAAAAGTTAATAAGGTCAATGGCGTACTCGTAAAAAAAAATTCCAAATTCCAAAGTTGCTGTTACGCCGAGCGCTCCGGGTTCCCGCTCCTCCCCGGAGCGCTCGCTACACTCTCGCTCCCGCAGCGCCCCGGTCAGATCCACTGACCGGGTGCGCTGCGATACCGCCTCCAGCCGGGATGCGATTCGCGATGCGGGTGGCGCCCGCTCGCGATGCGCACCCCGGCTCCCGTACCTGACTCGCTCTCCGTCGGTCCTGTCCCGGCGCGCGCGGCCCCGGTCCCTAGGGCGCGCGCGCGCCGGGTCTCTGCGATTTAAAGGGCCACTGCGCCGCTGATTGGCGCAGTGGTTCTAATCAGTGTGTTCACCTGTGCACTCCCTATGTATACCTCACTTCCCCTGCACTCCCTCGCCGGATCTTGTTGCCATTGTGCCAGTGAAAGCGTTCCCTTGTGTGTTCCTAGCCTGTGTTCCAGACCTCCTGCCGTTGCCCCTGACTACGATCCTTGCTGCCTGCCCCGACCTTCTGCTACGTCCGACCTTGCTTCTGTCTACTCCCTTGTACCGCGCCTATCTTCAGCAGTCAGAGAGGTTGAGCCGTTGCTAGTGGATACGACCTGGTCACTACCGCCGCAGCAAGACCATCCCGCTTTGCGGCGGGCTCTGGTGAATACCAGTAGTGACTTAGAACCGGTCCACTAGCACGGTCCACGCCAATCCCTCTCTGGCACAGAGGATCCACCTCCTGCCAGCCGGCATCGTGACAGTAGATCCGGCCATGGATCCCGCTGAAGTTCCTCTGCCAGTTGTCGCCGACCTCACCACGGTGGTCGCCCAGCAGTCACAACAGATAGCGCAACAAGGCCACCAGCTGTCTCAACTGACCGTGATGCTACAGCAGCTACTACCACAGCTTCAGCAATCATCTCCTCCGCCAGCTCCTGCACCTCCTCCGCAGCGAGTGGCCGCCTCAGGCCTACGACTATCCTTGCCGGATAAATTTGATGGGGACTCTAAGTTTTGCCGTGGCTTTCTTTCACAATGTTCCCTGCACTTGGAGATGATGTCGGACCAGTTTCCTACTGAAAGGTCTAAGGTGGCTTTCGTAGTCAGCCTTCTGTCTGGAAAAGCTCTGTCATGGGCCACACCGCTCTGGGACCGCAATGACCCCGTCACTGCCTCTGTACACTCCTTCTTCTCGGAAATTCGAAGTGTCTTTGAGGAACCTGCCCGAGCCTCTTCTGCTGAGACTGCCCTGCTGAACCTGGTCCAGGGTAATTCTTCCGTTGGCGAGTACGCCGTGCAATTCCGTACTCTTGCTTCAGAACTTTCCTGGAATAATGAGGCCTTCTGCGCGACCTTTAAAAAAGGCCTATCCAGCAACATTAAAGATGTTCTGGCCGCACGAGAAATTCCTGCTAACCTACATGAACTCATTCATCTAGCCACTCGCATTGACATGCGTTTTTCCGAAAGGCGTCAGGAGCTCCGCCAGGATATGGACTTTGTTCGCACGAGGCGTTTTTTCTCCCCGGCTCCTCTCTCCTCTGGTCCTCTGCAATCCGTTCCTGTGCCTTCCGCCGTGGAGGCTATGCAAGTTGACCGGTCTCGCCTGACACCTCAAGAGAGGACACGACGCCGCATGGAGAATCTCTGCCTGTACTGTGCCGGTACCGAACACTTCCTGAAGGATTGTCCTATCCGTCCTCCCCACCTGGAAAGACGTACGCTGACTCCGCACAGAGGTGAAACAGTCCTTGATGTCAACTCTGCTTCTCCACGTCTTACTGTGCCTGTGCGGATATCTGCCTCTACCTTCTCCTTCTCCACTAAGGCCTTCTTGGACTCCGGATCTGCAGGAAACTTTATTTTGGCCTCTCTCATCAACAGGTTCAACATCCCAGTGACCAGTCTTGCCAGACCTCTCTACATCAATTGCGTTAACAATGAAAGATTGGACTGTGCCGTGCGTTACCGCACGGAACCCCTCCTAATGTGCATCGGACCTCACCACGAAAAAATTGAGTTTTTGGTCCTCTCCAATTGCACTTCCGAAATTCTCCTTGGACTACCCTGGCTTCAACACCATTCCCCAACCCTGGATTGGTCCACAGGGGAGATCAAGAGTTGGGGTCCCTCTTGTTTCAAGGACTGCCTTAAACCGGTTACCAGTACTCCTTGCCGTGACCCTGTGGTTCCCCCTGTAACCGGTCTCCCTAAGGCCTATATGGACTTTGCGGATGTTTTTTGCAAAAAACAAGCTGAGACTCTACCTCCTCACAGGCCTTATGACTGTCCTATTGACCTCCTCCCGGGCACTACTCCACCCCGGGGCAGAATTTATCCTCTCTCTGCCCCAGAGACTCTTGCTATGTCTGAGTACATCCAGGAAAATTTAAAAAAGGGCTTTATCCGCAAATCCTCCTCTCCTGCCGGAGCCGGATTTTTCTTTGTGTCCAAAAAAGATGGCTCCCTACGTCCTTGCATTGACTACCGCGGTCTTAATAAAATCACGGTAAAGAACCGCTACCCTCTACCTCTCATCTCTGAACTCTTTGATCGCCTCCAAGGTGCCCTCATCTTTACGAAACTGGACTTAAGAGGTGCTTATAATCTCATCCGCATCAGAGAGGGTGATGAATGGAAAACAGCATTTAACACTAGAGATGGACACTTTGAGTATCTGGTCATGCCCTTTGGCCTGTGCAACGCCCCTGCCGTCTTCCAAGACTTTGTTAATGAAATTTTTCGTGATCTCTTATATTCCTGTGTTGTTGTGTATCTGGACGATATCCTGATTTTTTCTGCCAACCTAGAAGAACACCGCCAGCATGTCCGCATGGTTCTTCAGAGACTTCGTGATAATCAACTTTATGCCAAAATGGAGAAATGTCTGTTTGAATGTCAATCTCTTCCTTTCCTAGGATACTTGGTCTCTGGCCAGGGACTACAAATGGATCCAGACAAACTCTCTGCCGTCTTAGATTGGCCACGCCCCTCCGGACTCCGTGCTATCCAACGTTTTTTGGGGTTCGCCAATTATTACAGACAATTTATTCCACATTTTTCCACCATTGTGGCTCCTATCGTGGCTTTAACCAAAAAGAATGCCAATCCTAAGTCATGGCCTCCTCAAGCGGAAGACGCCTTTAAACAGCTCAAGTCTGCCTTTTCTTCAGCTCCCGTGCTCTCCAGACCTGACCCATCTAAACCCTTCCTATTGGAGGTTGATGCCTCCTCAGTAGGAGCTGGAGCGGTCCTTCTACAAAAAAATTCTTCCGGGCATGCTGTTACTTGTGGGTTTTTTTCTAAGACCTTCTCTCCGGCGGAGAGGAACTACTCCATCGGGGATCGAGAGCTACTAGCCATTAAATTAGCACTTGAGGAATGGAGGCATCTGCTGGAGGGATCAAGATTTCCAGTTATTATTTACACCGATCACAAGAACCTCTCCTATCTCCAGTCTGCCCAACGGCTGAATCCTCGCCAGGCCAGGTGGTCTCTGTTCTTTGCCCGATTTAATTTTGAAATTCACTTTCGGCCTGCCGATAAGAACATTAGGGCCGATGCTCTCTCTCGTTCCTCGGATGCCTCGGAAGTAGAGCTCTCTCCGCAACACATCATTCCTCTTGACTGCCTGATCTCCACTTCTCCAGCCTCCATCAGGCAAACTCCTCCAGGGAAGACCTTCGTCTCTCCACGCCAACGCCTCGGAATCCTCAAATGGGGTCACTCCTCCCATCTCGCAGGTCATGCGGGCATCAAGAAATCCGTGCAACTCATCTCTCGTTTCTATTGGTGGCCGACTCTGGAGACGGATGTTGTGGATTTTGTGCGAGCCTGCACTGTCTGTGCCCGGGATAAGATAAGACTTCTTCATCCTCTGCCTGTTCCCGAACGGCCTTGGTCTCTGATTGGTATGGACTTTATTACAGACTTACCCTCATCCCGGGGCAACACTGTTGTTTGGGTGGTCGTTGATCGATTCTCCAAGATGGCACATTTCATCCCTCTTCCTGGTCTTCCTTCTGCGCCTCAGTTGGCAAAACAATTTTTTGTACACATTTTTCGTCTTCACGGGTTGCCCACGCAGATCGTCTCTGATAGAGGCGTCCAATTCGTGTCTAAATTCTGGAGGGCTCTCTGTAAACAACTCAAGATTAAATTAAACTTTTCTTCTGCTTATCATCCTCAATCCAATGGGCAAGTAGAAAGAATTAACCAGGTCCTGGGTGATTATTTACGGCATTTTGTTTCCTCCCGCCAGGATGACTGGGCAGATCTTCTACCATGGGCCGAATTCTCGTATAACTTCAGAGTTTCTGAATCTTCTTCCAAATCCCCATTTTTCGTGGTGTACGGCCGTCACCCTCTTCCCCCCCTCCCTACTCCCTTGCCCTCTGGTGTACCCGCTGTGGATGAAATATCTCGTGATCTTTCCACCATATGGAAAGAGACCCAAAATTCTCTCTTACAGGCTTCATCACGCATGAAGAAGTTTGCTGATAAGAAAAGAAGAGCTCCCCCCATTTTTTCTCCCGGAGACAAGGTATGGCTCTCCGCTAAATATGTCCGCTTCCGTGTTCCCAGCTACAAATTGGGACCACGCTATCTTGGTCCTTTCAAAATTTTGTGCCAGATTAATCCTGTCTCTTATAAACTTCTTCTCCCTCCTTCTCTTCGTATTCCTAATGCCTTTCACGTTTCTCTTCTTAAACCACTCATCATCAACCGTTTCTCTCCTAAACTTATCTCTCCCACTCCTGTCTCCGGTTCTTCAGACATCTTTCCCGTAAAGGAGATACTGGCCTCCAAAAAGGTCAGAGGAAAAACCTTCTTTTTGGTTGACTGGGAGGGCTGTGGTCCTGAAGAGAGATCCTGGGAACCTGAGGACAATATCCTAGATAAAAATCTGGTCCTCAGGTTCTCAGGCTCCAAGAAGAGGGGGAGACCCAAGGGGGGGGGTACTGTTACACTCTCGCTCCCGCATCGCCCCGGTCAGATCCACTGACCGGGTGCGCTGCGATACCGCCTCCAGCCGGGATGCGATTCGCGATGCGGGTGGCGCCCGCTCGCGATGCGCACCCCGGCTCCCGTACCTGACTCGCTCTCCGTCGGTCCTGTCCCGGCGCGCGCGGCCCCGGTCCCTAGGGCGCGCGCGCGCCGGGTCTCTGCGATTTAAAGGGCCACTGCGCCGCTGATTGGCGCAGTGGTTCTAATCAGTGTGTTCACCTGTGCACTCCCTATGTATACCTCACTTCCCCTGCACTCCCTCGCCGGATCTTGTTGCCATTGTGCCAGTGAAAGCGTTCCCTTGTGTGTTCCTAGCCTGTGTTCCAGACCTCCTGCCGTTGCCCCTGACTACGATCCTTGCTGCCTGCCCCGACCTTCTGCTACGTCCGACCTTGCTTCTGTCTACTCCCTTGTACCGCGCCTATCTTCAGCAGTCAGAGAGGTTGAGCCGTTGCTAGTGGATACGACCTGGTCACTACCGCCGCAGCAAGACCATCCCGCTTTGCGGCGGGCTCTGGTGAATACCAGTAGTGACTTAGAACCGGTCCACTAGCACGGTCCACGCCAATCCCTCTCTGGCACAGAGGATCCACCTCCTGCCAGCCGGCATCGTGACAGTTGCATATTTTTGCAAAAAGTCCCATCAAAACAAAAATGGTACCGATAAAAACTTCAGATCAAAAAATTTGCCCTGTTTGCAGAAAAATAAATAAAAAGTTATAGGGGTAAAAAGAGAACATTATTAAATGTACTAATTTTCGTGCATGTAGCTATAATTTTCACCAGAAGTAAAACAAAATCATCATTTTAATCTTATGGACCTACAGACTAAAGATAAGGTCATTTTTACCGAAATTGTTCTGCGTAGAAACGGAAGCCCCCAAAAGGTACAAAATGACATGTTTTGTTTTTTTTTTTCAATTTTGTCCCACAAATATTTTTTTTTTTTTGCCGTAGATTTTTTTTGTAAAATGACTGATGTCATTACAAAGTACAATTGGTGGTGCAGAAAACAAGCCATAATATGGGTCTGTAGGTGCAAAATTGAAAGGGTTATTATTTTTAAGAAGTGAGGAGGAAAAAAAGAAAGTGCAAATACGGAAAAACCCTCAGTCCTGAAAGGGTTAAGTTAGAGATAGATTAAAGTGGAGTTCTTCTCTTTATAGCTCCCTGGTCTTTGCTGCATGGTGCATAATATAGCATATGCTATCTGCATTTGTCCAGTTGTTCTTTTCTGTCTAAGTGCTCTCTGATGACACCTGTCTCGGGAAACGCCCAGTTTAGAAGAGGTTTGCTATGGGGATTTGTTTCTAAACCAGGCGTTTCCCGAGACAGGTGTCATCAGAGAGCACTTAGACAGAAAAGAACAACCTTATCTTCAGAAGCTCATAAGTACTGAAAGGATTAAGATTTTTTAATAGAAGTAATTTACAAATCTGTTTAACTTTCTCGAGCAAGTTGATATATAGAAAAAAGTTTTTTTTCTGGAATACCCCTTTACTTCCTAGTTGCTTAGTTCCTTGATTCAGTTCCTGTTCGGTCTTGCTCATGCCTCTGGGTCCTGGTGCCTACTTGTTGCACTTCTAGGGTTAGTTTGCAGATTAGAGTTATCTTATGGATATTTGTAGGAACAGTGATGCTTAAAGGTGTCTGGTGTTAGATTTAGTGTTCAGGGAGAGTTCCAGGGAAAAGGATAGGTCATACAAACTGACAACTTGAAAACTCTTTTAAAATATTTTTATTATGACGTCCCTAAATATAGGTTACTGTTCTCATTTCTAAGAAAACTTTGTGTTTCTATAGCAATTTTCATAACCAGACAAATGAGAGTTATATGGACACCTTACTGAGGCGATTGCAGCTCTACTCCAAAAATCTAGAGCATCTAGTGGAGGAACGCACCAAGCTGTACAAGGCAGAAAGAGATCGAGCTGACCGATTGAACTTTATGCTTCTACCAGGGTAAGTGTTCATTAGCTAACGTAAGCCATATAAGAAAAATAAGAAAAGAATGTACTCAGCTGCAATGGAAAGCATACTTCTCTGGTCAAGAGGTTTAGTTTTGAAAACTGAACACTAAAATGGGAAAGAAATTCCAAACTCCAGTTCCAAATTCCACCCAGCCACAAAACTGTGACTAGGAACAGGATGAAAGAAGTAGTAATAGAGCTAGCGCCTGCCACTCTATTTAAATTCCAAGCCCCCTGATGAAGCTGTGAAAATAGTGAAACATGTTGGGGGGACACTGTGTTGGATGATCTAATGTTTTACTACACATCAGTGACAGCTGGTAATCATAGAGTTAACTTTCAGGTCTGGAAATCAGTGCACAAGAAAAGTAATTTTCAGTGCAAATTGCTCTATTGATACAATCATGAAGTAATGATATTGCAGTTTACAAAACTCCCATATGAAATAAGGAGTACAGGCTCCAATAATAGAGTGGGGTTCAATAAGATAAAAGCCTGCGGAAACCTATGCGCTGAACATTTTTACGCTATCTGATCAAACTATTTCTAAAAAAAAAATATGGCACTAATGTCCAGAGCTTAAAGCTTTGGGAAATGGCCACTGTCCTAAGTGGAAGCTTCTAAGTCCCATATCTACACTCTGCATCACTGATTGTTGTAGCTTGTATCTTTGATCCTCTTTTATCTCATAATAGCTGAGTACCCGGTGCTGCCCAGTTTTTCCTACATAATCTTTGGCGGGAGGAAAAGCACCAAAGGAAGAAGCTTTTGTCCTCCTATCCCATCCTCATATCCTGTCCTCATATCCTGTCCTCATATCCAGACTTCATATCCCTTTCCCATATCCGGACCTCACATCCCAACCTGACATCCCAACCTCAAAGGGGTGTGGCTTAAAGGGTGGGCGTGTATTTGCAAGATAGGGCATGGCGTGGAGGGGGGGGGGGGGTGGCTTGCCAGCCAGACTGATGCATTCACCAGGAGATGCAGAGCTTGTGGTGTAAGATAGCAGAAGTCCTATGTACTTGCATGGGACTTAAAATAAAAACCCCATCCTTCACATAAGAGGGGTAGGTTAGGGTTAATTTAAAGGGTTACTCCGCTCCCCAGCGTCCGGAACATTGAGTTCCGAATGCTGTGTGTGGGCTTTCGTGTTCACGCCCGCCCCCTCGTGACATCATGGCCTGCCCCCTCAATGGAAGTCTATGGGAAGGGGGCGTGACAGCCGTCGCGCCCCCTTCCAATAGTCTTGCATTGAGGGGGCGGGACGTGGCATCATGAGGGGGCGGGCGTGAACATGGAAGCCCGCACACAGCGTTCGGAACTCAATGTTCCGGACGCTGGGGAGCGGAGTAACCCTTTAACTATTTAAATATATTTTTATTTGACATATAAGTAACATGTAACAAAGTATATATATATCTTCAGCCATACTAAATTTATGCTGGAACATACATTTCCCATAGATTTGCTTTGGACTTTAAACAAAAACCCCGACCCTCGCAAATGAGGGTAGGTTGAAGTTAGAATCAGGCATTTAATCTCATTTTAGCTGGAGATTCCTATTTAAAGGGTAACTCTCATTAAAACTATGTTTTTCCCCCATCTCATACACAGACTTTGGACCGAAGCCCAAACACAGGGAGTGCAGCCTGGAGTGCTGAGGGGGGTGTGTCCAACCAACAGCATATGGCAGTTATGTGTGAGAGGAGCTGTGATTGGATGAGGCTGGACACACCCACTCAGCACTCCAGGCTGCACTTTCTGTGTTTGGACTTCGGTCCAAAGTCTGTGTATGAGATGGGGGAAAATGTGCTCTTGAGCTTTTTTAAGCACAAATAAAACAGAAAACTTATTTTTTTTTAAACAAAGTATATTAGAAATATTTTTTATTTACCATAAGAGTGCAATAGCAAAAAAAATGTTTTAATGAGAGCAACCCTTTAAATAGGAATCTCCAGCTAAAATGTGATTAAATGCCTGATTCTAAATACATTTTGAAAAAACAGTCATATATTAAGAATTATGACAGCAACTTCAAGCTCAAAATAGGGGCCACTTTATTGTATTCATTTAAGGTCACATGCGAGGTATTCCTAAAAGGGGTTCTGCGAGATGATGCCAAAATACAAATCCCAGCATGCTTGATTAAAATTGAAAAAGATGCCCAGGCATGCTGTTAGTTTTAGTTTAGAAACAGCTGGAGGGTACCTGTTGTTGAGTAACTCCCATATACTGACCAGTGTTAGGCATATGCATAGCACAGATCAGGGATATCATCGATCTTCTGCTCAGATCTGCTCAATAACCGACCAGACAAGAAGAACCCTTGAGGTGGAATGAGGCAGGTAAAAGGACCTCTGTTCGCCATTTTTATGGCTCATGAAAGCTAGCGGAGATATGGGAGCATCATAGGAGCACAGGTCCACAGCACACATGATGGATGGAACAAACGAGTATGTATTCATCCTTTAAGTAAAATATATGATGTTTCCTCAAACTAATAAATCATTGATGTGACGGACTGACTCCGCCAAAAGTGGCTTCTCCTTCCGGATGACAAGCCCCAGCATATCACAAGCAATATCCCCAGGCAGAACTAGAGAGTCTGGGAGATAATCCGATAAAGGTAATACAGGTAATACAGTCTGGGAGATAATCCAACAAAGGTGATTAGCTCTCCCTATACAGTGCCTTGAGTGCAAAAGGTGTATTGTGCACAGAAAGTGGACCGTGTGCAGAAAGTGTATGAAAACAGTAAATAAAAGTATTTTAACTCTGAGCTTTATGTCACTGGACAACATCAACTGAGGGGTACAAATAGTGATGTCCTAAAGTCCATCCAAGTAGGTAGAGTGACTCTAGGATCCGTCACAATTGATAACTTAGAAAAGGGTATCTGACAATATACTACAATCAGCATTTAATATTGTTTAACTGTATCAAAGTGAAAGGGAGAGGAAACGATAAGTAAGGTCTGATGCATTAGTAACCTGCCTTTGTTATCTTTGCACTATGAGAAGATCAAGATCAATATCCAAAATCTAGTCAATATTACTGACAATCTGAAAAGTAGTTAAACTAGTAAAGAATGGCAAGAAAGTTGATTGAAGTAACACTTAAAGGGGTACTTCGGCGCTAAGACATCTTATCTCCTATTCAAAGGATAGGGGATAAGATGCCTGATCGCGGGGGTCCCGCAGCTGGGGACCCGCGTGATCTTGCACCCCTTTAGAATCAGTCCCCGGAGCACGTTCGCTCCGGGTCTGATTACTGGCGATCACAGGGACAAAGCATTGTGAGGTCATGCTCCGCCCCCTCAATGCAAGCCTATGGGAGGGGGTGTGACAGCTGTCACTGATTCTAACAGGGTGCTGCGTGCAAAATCATGGGTTTCCCCAGCGGCGGTCCCGATCAGGCATCTTATCCCCTATCCTTTGGATAGGGGATAAGATGTCTTAGTGCCGGAGTACCCCTTTAAGAACGTAATTACAAGTATCAATTTTAAGGGCATAAGACAGAGAGGAAAGGTTGAACATTATGGATACTTATTATTCCATCCTTTTAAAAATAAAATAAATGATTTAGGGCATCTTGCTATGTGCTGTCCAAGATGGCTTATATTTGCGTGAAAAATATGGTCATTGCAGAAGATTTATGCGGGTAAATGAAAAATATGCAGTTTATAAATTCATGAGTATTTCACTCCAAGGTACACTGAAACATACACCTCAGGATGAAATGCTCCACCAGAATGTACAAAAAAAATAGCTTGCGCAAAATTTTGAAATATAAACACAAAAAGGGGGTAACATTTTTTTATACTTGGCCCCCATTGAGTTTTATATATATATCTACAGTAGATTGCTTTTGTACAATAGGAAGCTTTACATTTCTGTTTTTTTTTTACTGCAGGCCCGTGGTAAAATCCCTGAAAGAAACAGGATTAGTAGAACCAGAATTCTTTGAAGAAGTCAGCATTTACTTCAGTGATATTGTTGGATTTACTACAATCTGCAAATACAGTACACCCATGGAGGTTGTGGATATGCTGAATGACGTGTACAAAGATTTTGATCGCATTTTAGATCATCATGATGTCTACAAGGTACTAAGATAAATAGATTGTTTGTCAGCATGTTACATAGTCAACAAAGTTGAATGAAGACCCGTTCCCATCATGTGCAATCCAAATCCTACTGTGATAAATACAAAATTCATATTAATGTGCAATTACACCCCGAATTACAAGGCATAGTGCAAAATCTGTGCTGTCATTCTGTTCCGTGAATAGCACTGGTATTATAATAGGTATTATTTACTTGTATTATAGGGGTTGTCCGGCAAAAAAATTTCTTTAAATCCATGATCAGACTGCTTAAACTAAAAAAAAAAACTATACTTACTTCCTTTGGTACCCTCGTAGCCTCTGATATTGCTCCTCCCAGTCTCCACCGCACTCCACTTCCTGGTGCCAGGGGTCAATAGGTGCTCAGCCAATCATGGGCTAAGGTGGGACACTGCTGCCAGTAGTAATTGTCTGAGTGTCAATGTGACGCTTTGGGTTCCAGGGAGTAAAGTTCACCGGAGATCGGCAGCAAGGATCGGTGCAAGACATTATCACTCAGGGAATTACTGGCCGCAGTGGTGTCCGGCCTCAGCCAGTGATTGGCAGCTGGGCAGCACTTTTACATCCCGGGCCCCAGCACCAAGAAATGGAACGCGGAGGATAGAGAGAGCAGAGATACCAGAGGCTACAGAGGAACCAAGGTAGGTAAGTACATTTATTTGTTTAACTGATCTGAATCATTTAGACGCTCATTGAGCAGGGGACCCTGTGGGCATTGCAGGATTTCAGTCTTTCGTGGTGTAGAAGTACCCGCCTGGCAGTTATTTTCAGGATGCACACTTCATTGTGTCGAGACAGAGAAAGAAGCACATCTTGTGATGCACCTCTGCTGGCGTATATTTACAGGAGTAATCATTCAATAAAAATTCCGCAACACAATCCATTTGCACTTCATCTGATGGAGCGATTTTGCCAGGGCGCCACCTCTCGATGCTAGTTTCATAAGATCAATCCCTCTAAAACATAATACCAGTGTGTTCCCATTATAAAAATGAAATAACTGACAGGAGATTCCTTTCATTTTCAGGCCTGGTTCACACTATGTAAAATTACAGGGTGGATTTCTTTTTTCATGGCTAATGTTTTACAGATTATGGCTGAAAATTAGCATGTAAAATAGAATACGCTGCAAAATTTTTCTAAGTGTAAACCCCGCCTTATATCAACTAGAAATGGATAATATGAGGCCATATTCACAATCTACAGATTTAAATGGACACTGTCAGAAGAAAAAAAAAATAATAATTATACGTAGTTACTAGGGATCGACCGATTATCGGTTTGGCCGATATCGTCCGATATTCACGATTTTCTAAGTTATCGGCAATTACCTTGCCGATAATGCAGGCACTTTAAATCATTGAACTGCAGCGGCTTTTGCGGGGCCAGAGACTGCCGCCGCCACCCACTTCTCTTCCCCTGCCTGTCCTGGGGTCCTGAGTCCAACTACCGCCGCTGCCAGAGACCGCCGCCGCCACCTGCTTCTTTCCCCCTGCCTGTCCTGGGGTCCTGAGTCCAACCACTGCCGCTGCCAGAGACCGCTGCCGGTGCCCCTTTGCCTCCCCCATCCCCGGTTTTATAATTACCTGTTCCCGGGGTCCGCGCTACTTCTGGCTCCGGCGGCATCCTGAGCTGTCACTGTGCGCCGGGCCACTGACGGTGACATCGCGTTGAGGACGTCACTTGTCATTGCGCAGCGCACAGCAACAGCGCAGGACACCGCAGGAGCCAGAAGTAGCATGGACCACGGGAACAGGTAATTATAAAGCCAGGGGTGGGGGAGGCAATGGGGAACCGGCGGCGGTCTCTGGCAGAGGTGGTGGTTGGACTGAGAACCCCAGGACAGGCAGGGGGAGAGAAGCAGGTGGCGGTGGCGGTCTCTGGTAGCGGCGGTGGTTGGACTCAGGACCCCAGGACAGGCAGGGGGAGAGAAGCGGGTGGCGGCGGCGGTCTCTGGCCCCGCAAAAGCGCTGCAGTTCATTGATGTAAAGCACCCGCAGAAACAGTTTATCAAGGTATACCTGCACACACACGCACCCTCATTTTACCAAGGATATTTGGGGGGGGGGATTAAAATGTACGGAATATCGGTATAGGTTATTGGCTATCGGCCTGAAAGTTCACAGGTTATCGGTATCGGCTTTAAAAAATCAATATCCCTAGTTGTTACTGATGAAAATTAAAGACTTTTTGTAATATGGTTATTTTTTAAATATTTAATAAAGAAAACGCTCATGAAAATTCTACCACTAGGGGACCCCATACCTACTGGGATACTAACCAGTCCTGCATCAGCATCAGGCTTGTCCATGAAACATGGACAAGAGATGACTCATGGATGAGCAGGCGCACAAATCACCTCCCACCACCACAAGGGAGGGACACGCCCCTTTCCCCAGAAAGAATTGCTAACAGCTGAGTTGATAAAAAGAGGTATTTTTAGACTAAACATTAGTGTCCTCCTCAGGTTGAAACCATTGGAGATGCTTATATGGTAGTCAGTGGTCTTCCTAATCGAAATGGAAATCGACATGCGGTAGATATATGCAGGATGGCTTTGGATATTCTAAGTTTTATGGGGTCTTTTGAATTGGACCATTTGCCTGGTTTGCCTGTATGGATCCGGATTGGAATTCACTCAGGTATGCATTTATTCTGTTGAAAATACGTTTTTTTTATGGGATTTTTTAAAATAATCTGTAAACTATATGTTAAAATGAAAAGTATTTTTCTTTTATATGCCATATGAAACTCAAACTTTCTTGCATGTTTCATTAGAATAAATGGTAGTTACTAAATCTGTGAACTCACTTAAAGGGGTTATCTGGTATTTTGCAAAACTTTATATCCTGCAGGGGTCTGGAGAAAATAGAAAACGAACCTATACTTATTCACCACTGATTCCCATGTTGGTCCCCTGCAGCTACCCTTGGGCTCCATTCGGTCCCCTTATCTTCTTGCTTGAAGCAGGATCTGCCACCTCAGCCATTTACCAGACACAGCGGTGTCCCTTCTCTCCCACTGCTGCTAAGGCTGGGTTCACACCACGTTTTTGAAATACGGTTACCGTATGCGGTTTTCCGCTAAAAAAACGTATGGCAAAAACCGTACGCAACTGTATACAACCGTATGACTCCAAATTAAAACGTATACGGTTTTTCCCCGTACGGTTCTATCCGTTTGCATCAGTTTTTGCCAACGGTTTTGCTATTTTGTTGGAATTAGTTTTCCAGCAATTTAATAAAGTTACTATTGTTCTATTGAAATTCCTTCTGCGCATGTGTCAACTCCAAAAACGGATTAGAAAAACCTTGTGCAACTGTATTCTGAAATTCTGTGTACGGTTCTCATAGACAACAATGTTAAAAGAACCGCATATGGTTCGTATACGGTTTTCCAACCGGAGGCAAAAACGTGGTCGACAGCGTTTTTGCCTACGGTTGAAAAATCGGCAAAACCGTATCCGAGGCAAAACGGATGCAACCGTACACAACATTTGGAATACGGTTTACAATGCATTCTCTATGCATACGGTTTCGGATACGGTCGTATACGTTTTTTTGCGGAAAACCGTATACGGTTACCGTATTTGAAAAACGTGGTGTGAACCCAGCCTAAGCCAGCAGGTATTGCCACGAGCACTCATTTCAGAAGCAGGAAGAAGACAGAAGGTCAGGGGACCGGATGAAGGTGATCAGGGGACCGGATGAAGGTGATTAGGAGCTGCAGTGGACCAAGGCTAGTTAAGTATAGTTGTTTTTTTTTTCTTCAAATTTAGGGTAGGGGGGGGGGGGGGGGGCAAATGTAGCACATCCACAGTGGATTTCCTGCAGCTTATATTCTACTTGCCTAATTCTGCAGTGCATAAGCTGCTGTGGATGTGCTAGGTGTGACCCTACACTTAATTTTATTTATATTACCTCGGATAAATGTTGGATAAACTTTTACTTTTTTCCAGTAGCCACTAATGGAGAATGAGTGCATGTGTGACAATTTCTGGTGATGAAGTTTGAATGAAATGATTCCTTTTTGAAAGATAATTCCACTTTTCCACCTGAAAAATAAAAATAGGATAGATGTCATGTCACTTATTTGATCTATTGCTTGTTTTAAACAGGACCATGTGCGGCTGGTGTGGTTGGAATTAAAATGCCAAGATACTGCCTTTTTGGGGACACTGTTAATACAGCTTCACGGATGGAGTCTACAGGATTGCGTAAGAATCCTTCAAAATTTGCAGAGATTTTGCAAGATTTCCAGTGCAGAATACTTACAAAAAAATTTTCATCATCTGAATGTGTCATAAAGCACAATTAAGAAACAAATTAAAGGAGTTGTTCAGGTGTTATTTATGGTGTAACATGCTGCTAGGGCTGCAAAGAAAATAACAAAAATGTATACCGTACTTACCCGTCCCGTTTTCCTGCAGCTCCCGGTTTCCTGACTGCCCAGTGTTTGCTTCAGCACTCTTCTTCAAAACGCCTGTTAACGTGCCGTGCAGATAGGAAATACCTGTTCAGCATAGACAGTACATGATGATGAGCGGGAATTTCCTGTCTACATAGCACGTCAGCAGAGGTTTTGAAAAGGAACAATTGGGAAACCGTGAGCTGTAGGAGAGCAGAACTGGTAAGTATACATCTTTATTTTCTAAGCAGCCTCAGCAGCAAGTTAAAATATTAATAATGCTCACACAACCCCTGTAAATATTTATTCATCCTGCATTGATATACAATATTTCTTCAAACAGCTTTACGAATACATGTAAGTAAATCAACCATTTCTATTCTGAAGAGGACGGACTGCAAATTTCAATATGAAGTAAGAGGAGAAACTTATCTCAAGGTAAGTACATATTATAAGATATTATGCACTTTAAATAGGAAGTATGTATAATAATGCAGCATCTGAAGGAAATAGTGTAGAGAAATCCGCTAATAACAAAAAACACCATCAATCACAGGAGTAAACTAAGACACCTACTATAATTCTTAGAAATTAACATGACATGGATTGTAATATTATAGTACTTGATAAAGTAATAGCTTAAAGGGGTACTCCGGTGGAAAACTTTTTTTTTTTCTAATCAACTGGTGCCAGAAAGTTAAACAGATTTGTAAATTACTGCTATAAAAAAAATCTTAATCCTTCCAGTACTTATTAGCTGCTGAATACTACAGAGGAAATTATTTTCTTTTTGGAACACAGAGCACTCATGACCACAGTGCTCTCTGCTGACACCTCTGTCCATTTTAAGAACTGTCCAGAGTAGGAGAAAATCCCCATAGAAAACATATGCTGCTCTGGACAGTTCCTAAAATGGACAGAGATGTCAGCAGAGAGCACTGTGGCCTTGATGTCAGCAGAGAAAACTGTGTTCCAAAAAGAAAAGAATTTCCTCTGTAGTATTCAGTAGCTAATAAGTACTGGAAGGATTAAGACTGTTTAATAGAAGTAATTTACAAATATGTTTAACTTTCTGGCACCAGTTGATTTAAAAAAAAAAAAAGTTTTCCACCGGAGTAACCCTTTAAAGGGAATCTGTTAGCTGTATTTGCTACTAAATGCTGCAGACACAGTTTGGATAACTGTGGTAAACACAGCAGATGTTTTTGTGGAATGTTGGCCCAGAAGTTTTTTGGCGGACAGTCTGCAGACAGCGGGTGTTTGCAGAACATGCTGGGACTAGGACTGCTTGAAATGTGCCATCTCTATAGACAGCAAAGCATTTCCAGGCAGATTCCGCAAAATCAATGTATATTCTGTCTGCAGAGGTTTGAATAAGAATTTCCGCAGCAGATGTTTCCACTGTGAAAATTCCACTGTGTGCACGATGCAGCAGAATCCCTTTAAAAATAATGGAACTGCGACTGAATTTTTTCCGAAATTCACCCCCACTAGGTAGGCAGTCTCCACATTAGTTTATAGGCAGACTTTCCCATTAGACAGATAGGATAACTACCCTCCATTAGGTAGACTGCCTCCTCTTAAGGTAGGTAGCCCCATCTATTAGGTAGATAGTCCCTCCTTTAGGTAGGAAGCACCATACAAATAGCTATGCCCTTCATTAGGTAAATGGTACCTCCATTAGGTAAATAGCCCCATCCATTTGGTAGCTAGCCCCCCATCCATTCGGTAGATAGTTCCTTCATTAGATAAATAGCCCCTTCGTTAGGTGAAAAGCGCCCATTTATTATGTACAGTAACCCCCCGACATGCGATGGCCCCGACATATGATCAAATCGACATACGATGGCCTCTCATAGTCGGGGCCATCGCATTAACTGCTATCCGACTGCGCAAAATGCTTAAGCTGCTGTCGGATAGCAGTTTAAGCATCCCGGACAGGTTCACTTACCTATCCCCGCTGCTCCGGGTCCACTTCGCGATCCTCCGGCATTTTCTGCATCTTCTCCAGTGTCCGGGCCTCACTTTCCGGCACTGTTATTACGTTGTGCGCATGCCGTCCCGGCACGCAACATAATAACATCACCAAAAAGCGAGGCCGGGACACCGGAGAAGATGCCGAAAAAGCCGGAGGATCCCGAAGAAGACGTTGGAGCAGCGGGAGTGGTGAGGACGCGGTCCGGAGCGGCGGGGACAGGTGAGTATAACTTCCTATACTTTACATTGCACGAATCCCTCAACATACGATGGATTTGACAAACGATGGGTCGTTTGGAACGAATTACCATCATATGTTGAGGGACCACTGTAGTTAGCCACTCGTTTAAAGGAAAACTGTCACTAAACTCCCCCCGCACTAACCAGAAGTACTGGCTGGTAGTGCGGGGGACGTTGATCAATATGCTGCCTATCATGCCCGGATCCATCCCGCTGTTCGCCCGTTATCTTCATTTTTCCTGATATGCAAATGATCTTCTAACTGACACGGGAAGGGTTACATGCCCTCATCTGGCACTATGACGTCAGCGCTGCTTGTCCGCAGCACCGCCCGGCTTATGAATATTCATCCGCTCCCTCTGCCTCTCCCTCTCCTCCCTGCTCTGTACAGGACTCCACTGCACTGAGGGTGCTTCCAGGTGTACACCGTAAGCAGCATATGCGCAGTGGAGTCCTGTAGAGAGTGGAGACGAGAGGGAGGGGATGAATATTCACAAGCCGGGCGGTGCTGCGGCCGAGCGGCGCTGATGTCACAGTGCTAAATGGAGGCATGTAACCCCGCCTGTGCTAGTTAGAAGATCATTTGCATATCAGGAATAATGAAGATAACGGGTAAACGGCTGGACGGATCCGGGCATGGTAGGCAGCATATTGATAAGCGTCCCCCGCAGTACCAGCCAGTACCTCTGATTAGTGCGGGGGGGAATTTAGTGACAGTTTTTCTTTAAAGGGGTTATCCAGGAAAAAACTTTTTTTTATAGATCAACTGGCTCCAGAAAGTTAAACAGATTTGTAAATTACTTCTATTAAAAAATCTTAATCCTTTTAGTACTTATGAGCTTCTGAAGTTGAGTTGTTCTTTTCTGTCTAAGTCCTCTCTGATGACACGTGTCTCGGGAACCGCCCAGTTTAGAAGCAAATCCCCATAGCAAACCTCTTCTAAACTGGGCATTTCCCAAGACAGGTGTCATCAGAGAGCACTTAGACAGAAAAGAACAACCTTAACTTCAGAAACTCATAAGTACTGAAAGGATTAAGATTTTTTAATAGAAGTAATTTACAAATCTGTTTAACTTTCTGGAGCCAGTTGATATATATAAAAAATGTTTTTTTCCTGTAATACCCCTTTAAGTAAATAACTCCCCTCCATTACTTAAAAAGCCCTACCCATTAGGTAGGTAGCCACCCCATCACTGGGTAAATAGCCGCTCCATTGGGTAAATATCCCCATCCATTAAGTAGGTTGCCCCTCCATTAGGTATATACAGACCACTCCCTCTTTCCCCATCCTTATCAGTACTCCCTGTGCAGAAAAAAATAAGTTACTCACCTTAACTCCCCTGGAGCTCCTAGTTCCTCTTTTTCCTGTGCTGGAAATGGCAGTGTGATGACATTATAATGCTGCTGTGCACTCTCAGCTTCTTGTAGGACACAAGCCAAGAGTAAGCAGTTGGGAAGGGAGCTTATGGCTCTCTGCTCTGCTGCTCTCTAGATTGGGCACGTAATAATATAAAGAAAACCATGGCACAGCTGTCAGTGTGCCCTGTGCAGGTGAACCAATTGCACCTATGGATAATGCGGCCGTGCTTTTTCTCTAAACAGGTTTTGATAGATCTTCTACATTGAGTCCATTGGGGGACATGTATCATTTCCAGTGTATAATAGAAGTTTTTTACCCCTCTTCCTGTTGTCTAAATTTGGCGCAGCTGCGTTAAATTTATCATTCTTGTGCAGCTACTTTCTTGAATTGCGTTTAAATTTAGAATTCTCCTCAGAGCATAAATTTACACCGCAGCTCTATTTAGTAGGAGCTTTGTCTGCAGCGTATCTGCACCTAAACAGTAAGTGTGTCCTCGTTATTAGTTTTAGAATTTTTTTCTTCATTATGTAGAGTTTTAATCTCACAATAATACCACTTTTTGCACCCAATTATAACACATCAATTATACCAATGTCCTTATTCTTCATTTAACATCTGTGACCCCCCTGTGCAAATCACCTCAAATGTACATGGTGCACTCTACCTTATGGGCTTTGTTGTGCGCCCGCAGAGCACTTTGCGCCCACATATGTGGTATCTCCGTACTCTGGCTAAATTGTGTCCCAAAAAATGGGGGTCTTTTTTCCCTTTTACCTCTTGTGAAAATGTAAAGTATGCGGCAATACCTGCATGTCAGTGTAAATAATTTTATTTTTATACACTAACATGCTGGTGTAGACTCCAACTGTTCCTTTTCATAATGGGTAAAAGGAGAAAAAGTCCCCCAAAATCTGCAAGGCAATTTCTCCCGAGTACGGCGATACCCCATATGTGACCCTAAAATGTTGCCTTGAAATACGACAGGGCTCCGAAGTGAGAGAGCGCCATGCGCATTTGAGGCCTAAATTAGGGTTTTGCATAGGGGTGGACATAGGGGTATTCTATGCCAGTGTTTCCCAAACAGGGTGCCTCCAGCTGTGGCAAAACTCCCAACATGCCTGGACAGTCAATGTCTGTCCGGCAATACTGGGAGTTGTTATTTTGCAACAGCTGGAGGCTCCATTTTGGAAACAGTGCCGTACCAGACGTTGTTCATATTTATTGGGGAGGGGAAGGGGGGCTGTGTAGCTATATGTGTATATATAGTGTTTTTTACTTATTTTATTTAAGTGTAGTGTAGTGTAGTGTTTTTAGGGTACAGTCACATGGGCGGGGGTTGACAGCGAGTTTGCTGCATCTCAATCTTGCAGCACTCCCTGTAAACCTCCGCCCATGTGAGTGTACCCTGTCCATTCACATTGGGGGGGGGGGGGGGGGGGGGAAACATCCAGCTGTTGCAAAACTACAACTCCGAGCATGCCCTTTGGCTGTCCGTGCATGCTGGGAGTTGTAGTTTTGCAACAGCTGGAGGCACACTGGTTGTGAAACACGGAAACAGACTCAGTGTTTCGCAACCAGTGTGCCTTTAGCTGTTGCAAAAACGTCAAATCTCAGCATGCAGTGACAGCAGAAGGACATGCTGGAACATGTAGTTATGCAACAGCTGGAGGCATACTGCTACAACTCCCAGCATGCCCTTTGGCTGTCCGTGCATGCTGAGGGTTGTAGTTATGCAACAGCTGAAGGCACACTGGTTGCAAAACACTTGAAAGTTTTTTACTTAACTTAGTGTTTCCAAACCAGTGTGCCTCCAGCTGTTGCACAACTTCAATTCCCAGCATGAATGGTCTGTCAGTGCATGCTGGGCGTTATAGTTTGGAGGCACAGCTGGAGGCACACGGGTTGGGAAAAAGAGTTAGGAAACGAACAATGTTTCCCAACTAGTGTGCCTCCAGCTGTTGCAAAACTATAATTCCCAGCATGGCCAGGCATGCTGGAAGTTGTATTTTGGCAATATCTGAAGGGTCAGATGTTGACAAACTACAACTCCCAGCATGCTTGGGCAGTCTGGGCATGCTGGGAGTTGTAGTTTTGCAACAGCTGGAGGTCCACAGTTTGTAGACCACTGTATAATGGTCTCCAATCTGTGGTCTTCCAGATGTTACAGAACTACAACTCCCAGCATGCCTCAACAGAGTGGGCATGCTGAGATTTGTAATTTTGGAACATCTGGAAGAGCACAGATTGGAGACCATTATACAGTGGTCTCCAAACTGTGGCCCTCCAGATGTTGCAAAACTACAACTCCCAGCATGCCCAGATGGTCAAATGGTAAGATGGCTGGCTATCAGTGATAGCCACCATCTTACCGGGCGCTGGGGAAAACTATAACGGAAAGCAATAAATTTTAAAAATAAAAGGAGAATGATCTACAGTGTTAAGTGGATTACAAAGCTATTTTAATGTGAGGGAACTTATTCAATGATAAGTAAGATGTCAAACATTTCCTATGTAAATGTATTAAATTGTTGGATCATAAAACAACAAAACCAATATACAAGTGATCTAATGAATAACTGAACTGGAAACAAATATTCTATATGCAAATTATTTTAAAAGTGCTTTGGAATAACCAAGGAGTAAAAATATAAAGCAAACCAAATGAGGAATTGAGATAGGAAAGTAAAAACATTCTGGTGGTTCCTTAGTAGAACTTTCCTTCAGAAATAGAAAGGATTTCGCTACGTGCAGTTAAAGTTGGCTTATATTTATGGGGAAAAAGACGCACTTGCGTCAAAATTTTTGGTGCAAAGGAAAAGAACGCAGGTAATAAATCCATGTGTACTATAGATGTCACTCCATGGTACCCTGATTCAGCCACATCTGGAGGACATGCTCTACCAAAACGTGCGCAAAAAAATGGGAAAAAACAAGCGCTTGCGCAAAATTTTGCACAAAAAAATACACACAAAACAGGGGTAAAATCTTTGATACATGTCCCCCATTGAGTCTAAAACTTACCATAAAATTTTTTTACCTATTTTTTTTACATTAATTAAAAATTTAGATTGTGAGACCAAATAGGGACAGGGACTGATGTAAGCGATGACAATCTCTGTATAGTGCTGCGTAATATGTTGGAGCTATAAAAATGAATAAAATAATATTATTTTGAAAATGCTTCTTATGATCTCTACGTCTGTTTTAGGGGAAGGGTACAGAAACAACATACTGGCTTACAGGAGAGAAGGATCAGGAGTACAACCTCCCCATACCACCATCTGCGTAAGTTATTCTTACAAAAACGTTTTTGTTCTTTTCTCTTTTTTTTTTTTAAACACAAAATCGAGCTTGAAATTGAAGTGAATGTATCACCTAGATTATTTTTTTTTACTGATTAGAGCCAGAAACATGTCCTTTTCTTTCTAATTGGTTTCTATTTTCCAATTGTATTCATTTTTCTTTGGACATTATTATGAGCAGTTTTTAACAGCATTTTGAGATATGCTTTACAGCACAAGCCCCATGGACATGGGCAACAGTAGACTGGAGCTGACTCTTTGACATGTATGGGAAAAGTGTCTGGGCATGCTTTGTGACCTATGCAGAGGTCATTCTACAGTGAGGGGGTGGAATGGGAATGGTGGTGGTTGCTGTATCACTACTGTTGTCACCATTTTAATCCAGAGTGTAATGATAAGGAGGATACTGCTGCCTAGTGGCCAGAATGAAAACTGCAAGATTTCAGGACTATTTTTTATATTTTTTAATATAGATAGTACAATGAAGAATTTATATCCTTGAAAAGTATGTTATTTATCATATTACATAATTTTAACAATTAAAGGGGTACTCCACAGACATCTATCCTCTAACCAAAGGATAGGGGATAAGATGTCTAATCACAGGGGTCTTGCTGATGGTACCCCTCCCTCACCCCCCACCCGCGATCTCCATGCAGCACCCGGTAATCTAAACAGTATGTTTAGAATGCTGGGTTTCCACAGCTGGAGACGTTATGTCATGCCATGCCCACTCCATTCATGTCTATAGACGTGGCGTGACGTCTTTGGCTGTCCAAACCCAGCGTTCTAAACATACTGTTCTGTTTAGAATCCCGGGTGTGGCACGGAGATCGTGGTGGTGGTGGTGGTGGTGGGTGGGTTCCAGCTGCGAGACCCCCTGCGATCAGACATCTTATCCCCTAGGGAATGGGTACTCAACAATTTTTAGTGAGGGTCCACTTATCCAGGTCTGCCATGCGGTGAAGGTCCAAGCTGAACGCTAAGGCCTGGTTCACAACTGAAGTGTGGAGGATGTATGACCTGAATGCTGCCACACACTGTGGGGGAGATTTATCAAAACCTGTGCAGAGGAAAAGTTACCCAGTTGCCCATGGCAACCAATCAGATTTCTTCTTTCATTTTTAACAAGGCCTCTACAAAATGAAAGAAGCGAGCTGATTGGTTGCTAGGGGAAACTTTTCCTGTGCACAGGTTTTGATAAATCTACCCATGTATCCCTGAATATAATACTGCCGCACACTGTGCCCCTGAATATAAAACTGCCACACACTGTACCCCTGGTATATTACTACCACACACTGTACCCCCTGAATATAATACTGCCACACACTGTACCCCCTGAATATAATACTGCCACACACTGTACCCCCTGAATATAATACTGCCACATACTGGGCCCCTGGTATATTACTGCCACACACTATGCCCCTGGTATATTACTGTCACACACTATGCTCCTGCAATATTATTGCCACACGCTATTCTCCTGCAATATTACTGCCACAGGCTATGCCCCCAAATACATTTTCGACAAACACTGTGCCCTGTACCGAATAATTGTACCTCTGTGCACCAAGAATTAATGATGCCATTGTGCCCCAGAATTAATGATGCCACTGTGCCCCAGAATTAATGATGCCACTGTGCCCCCAGAATTAATTATGCCACTATGCACCCAGAATTAAGGATGCCACTGTGCCCCCAGAATTAATGTCACTGTGCTGCACAAAACTAATGATGCCACTGTGCCCCCAGAATTCTTGATGTCACTGTGCCACACAGAATTAATGATGCTGCTGTGCCCCCAGAATTAATGATGCCACTATGCCCCCAAAATTAATGATGCCACTGTGCCCCCAGATTTAATTATGCCACTGTGCCCCCAGGATTAATTATGCCACTGTGCCCCTACATGAACTTTGCCACTGTGACTCTCCTGCTGTTGCAAACTACAACTCCCATCATGCACAGACAGAAGGTCATGATGGGAGCTGTAGTTCTACAACAACTGGAAAGTCACAGGTGGGGGAACACAAATTTGAACCTGAGAGCTTGGCTTCCGTTCCAGGTCCAGTGCTGCTCCTCTACTGTGGCCTCTTCTAGTCAGGCTTGGCCAGAGCAGATGGTGCAGGTAGTGCTAATTGTGCTGCCTGCATCATAGGAGAAGTACCGGGCAGACGGGCAGGGAACACAGTTTTCCCCTCATTCCAAGCCACGGCTATTCATTTGTATCAATGTCTTAAAGACACCCATACAAATGAATGAGGGGAGATCCAGCCGGAGGTCCGAGTGACTGGTGGCCAGTTGAGTACCCCTGCCCTAGGGGATAAGATACCTGTGGGCAGAATGCCCTTTTAAAGGGTTATTTCAGTATGATAAGGTTATGGCACATTGCTATGACATAGCATCACTTTGTAATTGGTCGGGACCAATCTCTGGGACTTATCTGAACCTTAGCACTTATTTACTGCTGCACCCCCTTAAAATTTTTCACAGTCACCATCAATGCAGAAAACAGTCAAATTCATTTGAATTCAATGGAATCCATATATGGTTCATATATTAAGCTCGGCATTGTGGTGCACACAGGGAATGTTCATGGTCATAAGATAGTACAAAAATGTTAGAAATTCTCTTAACTCATTAATCGTGTTAAATGTATTATTTTTGTTGATATATGAAACAGGGAAAATCAACAGCGTCTACAATCAGATTTTGCAGATATGATTCAGGGGTCACTGAATACGAGAGAAGCAGAGGGCTACAAGGATAGACCACTGACCCGTGTGGCAAGTTATAGAAGCGGTACATTGGAATACCTACAGATAGCCACAAGTGGTCCACCAAGCACTCATCTGTAACAGAAGGATTTACCAATCGTTGCACTGGACAAAGGCTGAAGTGACATGGCGAGTTCTAATGCAAAACATTTACGTAGACACTTTAGTCTTAGTGAAAGCCATACAAATTTACTTACGTGTCAAAATACCAAAGATGATAAGGATAAGAGAAAATAGTCGACTTTCTTAATTATGTAGAAATGTATACACTTCAGTATATACTATGAAATAAAATAATAAAATAGTCTTCATCTTGTCTTCATTTTATAATGCTGACAATAATAAATTGTTCCTAAGGTAGAGTAATACATCATTATACAAAAGGGCATCTAAACAGAAGAGCAATAAGACAAATATAGATGATATTTGATTAAAGGGGTACTCCGGCGCTAAGACATCTAATCCCCTATCCAAAGGCCCCGTGTGACGTCACGCTCCGCCCCCTCAATGCAAGCCTATGTGAGGGGGCGTGACAGCTGTCACAATGCTCCGGCCCCGTGATCGCCAGTAATCAGACCCGGAGTGAATGTGACCGACAAAGAGCGCATGCGCTCGAAACGCGTCTGAGTTCAGGCTGATTTTACCTGTGTGCTGTGTTTCCAATAAAGCTGCATAGAAATAGTGCTGGATCATCTGCCTTTCATTTTCGTTGCTGGTGTTTGCTGGACACCGATCCGGGCACATTATAGGGGATTGGAGAGCTGGTGTTTCTACGTGGACTCTGCCGGAGTGAATGTGCTCTGGGGACTGATTCTATTGGGGTGCTGCGTGCAAGATCACGGGGGTCCCCAGCGATCAGGCATCTTATCCCCTATCCTTTGGATAGGGGATAAGATTTCTTAGCGCCGGAGTACCCCTTTAAATGTAATAAAGGGGTATTTCAGTGTAAGACATCCATAGGATTTGTCATAAATATTTAATAGCTAAGGCTCACATTTGCAGTGTCCCTAACTATCAGGAGAGAAGGGAACTTATAGCTGCCAGTCCCTTCCTCTGCTGGGACTCCTGCCTACCTATGTCTATACCTGCACCTTTGCTCAGGGCCTGCCCACGGCTTCCTTATTCAGATTGTTCACTCTTACGACACTAGGACGTGAGAGCTGGTGGGTGGAACTGTCAGTTTCTCTTTAAGACTCCCATACACAGACAAAAGTTGGGTGGACCTGCCAATTTCATTAAGACTGGCTGTCTATTGTGTATGGTTGCCTCTCAACTCTCCCCAACAGATGGCATTGGAGGAGAGATGGTTTAGGCAGGTTGAATTTCAACTGCTCAAGCATTTTGTTCTCTGGGAGGTAAGCTGCTGTCAGAGCGGTCACTGGCAGTGGCTTACTCCTCATCTCTCCATTCAGAACACTTGAACACTGAGCTGAGCTAAATGTTCATGTGCAGGGGTGTTGCTAAGGGGGGCCAGAGGGGTCATGGCCCCCCAACATTACTCTGTGCCCCCCTAATTTAAATTCCCCAATAGAAATTGACCCTCCAGCCAGCTGTCACCTCGCAAAGCAGTGGCAGAGAAACTCACCAGCTTCACCGAGGCCGTGCTGCAGCGTGAGTGACGTGCCGGCTGGGACACATTAACCCCTTAAGTCGGGTATAGATTCGTAATTGCTTTTTATTGAAAATCTTAAAAAGTGGCAATACTTGGTAGGACTACACGTTTCTGAGGGGCTCCCTACTTCCTCAGGTCTGAGTTACAGTGTGTGTATTACAGTACTTTATATACAGGGTGGGCCATTTATATGGATACACCTTAATAAAATGGGAATGGTTGGTGAAATTAACTTCCTGTTTGTGGCACATTAGTATATGTGAGGGGGGAAAATTTTCAAGACGGGTGGTGACCATAGCGGCTATTTTCAAGTCGGCCATTTTGAATCCAACTTTTGTTTTTTCAATAGGAAGAGGGTCATGTGACACATCAAACTTATTGGGAATTTCACAAGAAAAACAATGATGTGCTTGGTTTTAAAGTAACTTTATTCTTTCATGAGTTATTTACAAGTTTCTGACCACTTATAAAATGTGTTCAATGTGCTGCCCATTGTGTTGGATTGTCAATGCAACCCTCTTCTCCCACTCTTCACACACTGATAGCAACACCGCAGGAGAAATGCTAGCACAGGCTTCCAGTATCCGTAGTTTCAGGTGCTGCACATCTCGTATCTTCACAGCATAGACAATTGCCTTCAGATGACCCCAAAGATAAAAGTCTAAGGGGGTCAGATCGGGAGACCTTGGGGGCCATTCAACTGGCCCACGACGACCAATCCACTTTCCACCAGTGTTTTTCTTGTGAAATCCCCAATAAGTTTGATGTGTCACATGACCCTCTTCCTATTGAAAAAACAAAAGTTGGATTCAAAATGGCCACCATGGTCACCACCCATCTTGAAAAGATTCCCCCCTCACATATACTAATGTGCCACAAACAGGAAGTGAATACCACCAACCATTCCCATTTTGTTAAGGTATATCTATATAAATAGATAAATGGCCCACCCTGTATACATATTTCAATGAATACATTAACCCAACATTTGAAGTTTGACGGCTCTGAATGCCATTGGAGGCTGAGTATGATATCAGCCTCCAGGGTCTATTGGTGGTGTATAGGAATGAATGGGCTAGATCTATAAAATTGCGATTCTTTGCCCATTGTGGTCTATGGAGATCTTGCGGCAAATGGGGTAGAAAGCTAAACAGCAGTAGTAACGTGGGTGGGAGACCCTGGTGTAGGTTCAATTCCCAGGTTGATATACAGTGTTGGGATTATACTTTAATTAGGATAGACATGATTTTTTGAACTGTGGGAACTAGGGGGGAGATTTATCAAAACCTGTCCAGAGGAAAAGTTGCCCAGTTGCCCATAGCAACCAATCAGATTTCTTCTTTCATTTTTAACAAGTCCTCTACAAAATGAAAGAACTGATCTGATTGGTTGCTATGGGCAACTGGGCAAATTTTCCTCTGAACAGGTTTTGATAAATCTCCCCCTAGGTCAATTGGATACCACACATTACCTCCTGTTTCAATTAACCTAGCTGCCCATTTATGGTATCCAATTGACCTAGTTCCCAAGGTTCAAACAATTTCTCAACTATCAATTGACCCATATATGTCTATCCTAATTAAAGTATAATCCCAACACTGTATATCAACCCAGGAATTGAACCCACACCAGGGTCTCCCATCCACATTACTACCAGGACCCTGCTGTTTAGCTTTCTACCTCGTTTGCCGCAAGATCTCCATAGACCACAATGTGCAAAAACTCACAAAGTTATAGATCTAGCCCATTCATTCCTATACACCACCAACAGACCCTGGAGGTTGATGTCATATACTCAGCCTCCAATGGCATTCAGACCCGGCAAACTTCAAATGTTTAGTGGGTTAATGTATTCATGGAAATGTGTGTGTATATATATATATATATATATATATAAAGTACTGTATCCACACACTGTAACTCAGACCTGAGGAAGGAGGGAGACACATATAGATAGATGTATTAAATGAGTATATATATATTTTTTCTTTCTTTTTTTTGGGAATCACCATCATTACTGAAACGATAGAAAAAAAAAGGGTTGAAAAGACTCATAAAAAATGTGTTAATAAAGCTAAAACCTTGCTTAAAAATAAAATTGTGCAAAAAAAATTAAAAAATTACAAGTAAGAATTGCTTGAAAAAGATGAGGCAGGTAAAGGAGCAAACAGCCAGAGAATTTACTCCGCTTTCTGAAACTTTATACATGCTTTAACCTCTTAAGGACGCAGCCCTTTTTCACCTTAAGGACTGAGCCCTTTTTTCGCGATTCTGACCACCGTCGCTTTACGCTTTAATAACTCTAAAACGCTTTTACCGAATATTCTGATTCTGAGATTGTTTTCGTGACATTCTACTTTATTTTGGTGGTAAATTTTCGTCGTAAATCCCAAAATTTCATAAAATTTTAGAAAATTTTGAATTTTTCTAACTTTGAAGCTCTCTGCTTGTAAGGAAAATGTATATTCCAAATACATTTTATTTTTATTCACAAATACAATATGTCCACTTTATGTTGGCATCATAAAATGGACATATTTTTACTTTTTGAAAAAATTGGAGGGCTTCAAAGTAGAGCAGCAATTTTCAAAAATGTCATGAAAATTGCAAAATCTGAAGGGACAGATGTTACAGAACTACAACTCCCAGCATGCCATGGCAACCCACTGTCCTGCGCTGCCATTGGTCAGAATCAGTTCTGACCAATGGCAGGGGATAGGAGGAGATCGCAGCACTGCAACCTCGCTCCTATCCCTCAGGATGATTGGTCCGAATAGCAGAAAATTGCATGTCTGAATTGACATGCGATTTTCTGCGATCGCCGACATGGGGGGTCTCAGGACCCCCCCCCCCCGGCTAGTGGCAGGGACCGGAATTCCCACGGGCGTATGCATACGCCCCACGTCTTTAAAGGGGTACTCCGGTGCTTAGACATCTTATCCCCTATCAAAAGGATAGGGGATAAGATGCCTGATCACGGGAGTCCCGCTGCTGGGGACCCCCGTGATCTTGCACGCGGCACCCCGTTTGTAATCAGTCCCCGGAGCGTGTTTGCTCCGGGTCTGATTACCGGCAACCACATGGCTGACGGCGTGTGACGTCACTCTCTGCCCCTCAATGCAAGCCTACGGGAGGGGGCGTGATAGCTGTCACGCCCCCTCCCATAGACTTGCATTGAGGAGCGGAGCGTGAAGATCACGGGGGTCCCCAGCAGTGGGACTCCCGCGATCAGGCATCTTATCCCCTATCCTTTGGATAGGGGATAAGATGTCTAAGCACCGGAGAACCCCTTTAAGGATTCTGGATGCTGGGCATATGCATACGCCCGGCGTCCTGAAGAGGTTAAAGTGTCGGGTTTTCTTCCCAGATAATTCACATGAATTTCAGAGTGGTTTGAGTGATTCAGATTCTGTTGGGTTATTTAGGCGTGAAACCCGACAAAGAGTCGGAATCATGTTAGTAAATAAGGGCAATCATGTCTCGCTCCATCCACACACTCCATCCACACTGTCCAGGAGTTGGCGGATGCTTTAGTCCAGGTCTGGGAGGACATCCCTCAGGAGACCATCCGACACCTCATCAGGAGCATGCCCTGGCGTTATAGGGAGGTCATATGGGCACGTGGAGGCCACACACACTACTGAGCCTCATTGTGACTTGTTTTAAGGACATTACATCAAAGTTGGATCAGCCTGTAGTGTGGTTTTCCACTTTGATTTTGAGTGTGACTCCATATCCAGACCTCCAGGGGTTGATAAATTTGATTTCCATTAATAATTTTTGTGTGATTTTGTTGTCAGCACATTCAACTATGTAAAGACAAAGTATTTCATACGATTAGTTCATTCAGATCTAGGATGTGTTATCTTAGTGTTCCCTTTATTTTTTTTGAGCAGTGTACATACTGAAACAACAATTAAGAGCAAAGAGACTTCTTAAGGGCTCATTCACACTACATGAATTCCTAGCAGAGAAATTCTAGTGCAGCAGTCTCCCATTGTTTTCAATATGATTCTGCTGCACCATCCACACTGCAGAATTTCAGTGGGGTACGAACATGTTCACTCTTTTGGTGGAATCTGCTCGAAAATGCACTGCTGTCAAGAGAGAGGGCACATGTCTGAGCGGACCTAGCAGGTGGCATCTGCGGCACATGGAATGTCTGCCTGAAGTTTCTCAGGGTGGATATTCCCTAGTGCGAATGAGCCCTAAGGTTGGGTTCACACTTACGAAGCTCTGGACTGAATACTTCCGTCTGGAGCTTCCGATTGCGGTCAGCGCCAAATGAATCTGTTGGCACTAGGACAAGGCGGACATTGCCTCTTCACAGGTGGCAATGTTTGGGGTGCGGATTCTGCCTAAAGAATGGAACCAGAGAAGAAAAGCTGGCCACTAGAAAAGATGCACAACCAATGAGTAATAATAGAAATATGCAATTTGTACACAACATTTAAAACCACTTAGAAAACACAATGGGGGAAATGTATCATTATTTGTGTATGGTAGAAGCATTTTACCCCTTTTCCCGAATTCTAAATCATGCGCAGAAGAGCTAAATTTATCAATCAAGCGCAATGAGCTTCATAAATTGCGGGTAAATATAGTAATCTCCTCAATCCACTCTTTGGAATCGATGATTTAGAGCATCTTGCTACGTTAAGTCCAAGATGGCTTATAATTGCGCAAAAAAAAACAGCTCTTGTGGCAAAATTTTTGGTGTAAAGGAAAAGTACGCAGTTAATAAATCCATGCGTACTATAGATGTCACTCCAAGGTACCCCGATTCGGCCACATCTGGAGGACATGCTCTACCAAAACGTGCGCAAAAAAATGCGCAAAAAAAAGGGCTTGCGCAAAATTTTGCGCAAAAAAATACACACAAAACAGGGGTAAAATCTTTGATACATGTCCCCCATTATACTGTACATGTGGTGGAGGCAGGGCCGTTTGAAGGAATTTGGGGGCCCCAAGCAAAATGGACATGGAAGGCCCCCCCCCCCCCACTTGATGTTCATGCACGTCACGCTCTAGGGCCGGCATCAGGAAGTAGTAACGTCGGCCCTTGAATGCTGGGAGCGTGACGTGAGCGAACGCCTATACGAGGCCCCCACATTAGGTGCAGCACAGTTCTCCCACTTCTCCCACGTTAGGTGCGGCACAGTCTCTCCCCCCCCCCCCCCCCCGTTAGGTGCGGCACAGTTCCCTCCACGTTAGGTGCGGCACAGTTCCCCCCACATTAGGTGCAGCAGAGTTCTCCCCACATTAGGTGAAGTATAGTTCCCCCACATTAGGTGCAGTATAGTTCCCCACATTAGGTGCAGTATAGTTCTCCCCACATTAGGTGCAGTATAGTCCCCCACATTAGGTGCAGTATAGTTCCCCACATTAGTATAGTCCCCCACATTAGGTGCAGTATAGTTCTCCACATTAGGTTGGCAGTATAGTTTACCCCACATTAGGTGCAGTATAGTCTGCCCACATTAGGTGTAGTATGTTCCCCTACAGACATACAGCCTCCAGCCATACAGTGTATGGCTGGAGGCTGTATGCCTGTTTACTGCCCTACTTCAGTGTTCTGACCACTGCTCCTTTTGTCCACCCACCATAGCAGTAGGTCCCGGGACTGGAGGAGCGGTGGTCGGAGCACTGAAGCTGATGTGCCGCTGGTCACTTACCATGCTGGCCACCGCATGTCCTGTTTGCTGCTCCACTCCTCCGTGTTGCTTTCCAATGGGCGCACGCACGGGATGGCGCAATTGCCCCCTTCCCCCCCCCCCCCCCCCTGGATCTGCCACTGCATGCATTATATACACACACAACACACTGTACACATTACATACTGTACATGCATGCTTCATACACACACACACACCACACTGTATACATTACATACTGTACATGCATGCTTCATACACACACACAGATACTGTACATACATGCTTCATACACACACAGATACTGTACACATTACATACTGTACATGCATCATACACACACACACTGTACACATTACATACTGTACATGCATCATACACAACACACTGTACACATTACATACTATACATGCATCATACACACACCTACTGTACACATTACATACTGTACATGCATCACACACACAGATACTGTACACATTACATACTGTACATGCATCATACACACACATACTGTACACATTACATACTGTACATGCATCATACACACACATACTGTACACATTACATACTGTACATGCATCATACACACACATACTGTACACATTACATACTGTACATGCATCATACATACACATATACTGTACACATTACATACTGTACATGCATCATACACACATACTGTACACATTACATACTGTACATGCATCATACACACATATACTGTACACATTACATACTGTACATGCATCATACACACATACTGTACACTACATACTGTACATTCATCATACACACACTGTGCACATTACATACTATACATGCATCATACACACACTGTACACATTACATACTATACATGCTTCATACACACACACAGATACTGTACACATTACATACCGTACATGCATCATACACACACACACACTGTACACATTACATACCGTACATGCATCATACACACACACACACACACACTGTACACATTACATATTGTACATGCATCATACACACACATACTGTACATATTACATACTGTACATGCATCACACACACACACACACACACTGTACACATTACATACTATACATGCATCATACACACACAACATACTGTACACATTACATACTATACATGCTTCATACAGATACTGTACACATTACATACTGTACATGCATCATACACACACACACTGTACACATTACATACTATACATGCATCATACACACACAACATACTGTACAAATTACATACTGTACATGCTTCATACACACACACATACTGTACACATTACATACTGTATATGCTTCATACACACACAGATAGAATAGATCAGTGTTTCCCAACCAGGATGCCTACAGAGGTTGCAAAACTACAACTCCCAGCATGCCCAGACTGCCTTTGGCTGTCTGGGCATGCTGGGAGTTGTAGTTTTGCAACAACTGGAGGCACTCTGGTTGGGAAACACTGGTATGGATACACACATGCACTTTACATATAGTCATCCACAGTAATAACACACACACAGGCACAGTACATAGACATACACATATGTACACACATATATATATCCACACACACACGCTTATACACACACACATATATATATATATATATATTTATATATACATGCAGGGACACCTACTGTAGTCAGGCCCCATGTTGTACAGCCACTGCGGTCTCCTCTCCTCACAGCTCTCTCCTCCCCCCTCCCCCTCCTCCTGCTCAGACGGCTGAAGGCTGAGATAAGAGTCCGAACTGAGGGAAGATACCAAGTGCAGCGGGGGTGGGGGAAGCGTGATTGTGGTGAGGTGAGAACTCCAAAGCTGCAAATTAGTTTATTTTAAAAACATGTCAGACATTCGGGGGCCCTCTTGTTTGGGTGCCTAGGGCCCGGAGCACAAACTCCAAGAGCACGATGGTTAATCTCTACAGGACGGGCAAGCACTGGCTGTGCTTGGGGGCCCCCAGCCAGCTCGGGGCCCCAAGCAATTGCTTGGTTTGCCTGTCCTGTAGCGACAGGCCTGGGTGGAGGAATGTAATCCTCGAAACACCTACCCTCAGGTGAGTAAAATACAACCTAAAAGGAAGGTCCCTGGCAATATAATAAATATATCATGAAGCCTGATAAAAGTCAGAGTATCACAATATGTGAATGCTCAAATGTGGTCATGTAAACAAATATCTAGAAATGTGAGGAGCCAAAAAGAATGCAAAGATAGAAAGATAAATGCCTCATGTATTACCAGAACACATATCTGGCAATAAATGGAAAAATAACTATCCGTGTGGCAGGGTACCCTCACTACCCTGAGGGACACAGCAGCTCCACTCTTTCCGCTGTTAGGTAGCAGAACGTGTGGAGCTGCTGTGTCCCCCAAGGTGGTGAGGGTACCCTGCCGCACGGTAGTTATTTATCACCAGATATTTGGGTTTTGGTGACTTTTTTTTTATTATTATCGCACACACTTTGTTGCACTTTCCTTATGTTTGATAAAATTATTGCATGTCCATTTTTTTTTTATTGTATCTGGCTTCATAATATATTTATTACATTGCCAGGGACCTTCCTGTTAAAGGGGTATTCCAGGCAATTTTTTTTATCCCCTATCCACACTGCTGAGACCACCGCAATCTCCCTGCAGCAACTGCATTCTATGCGGGTGCTGAATCTCCAGTTTCGGAAACCTCCGGGTTTCCGGGACTAGGGACGTGACGTCACACCATGCCCCCTCCATTCATGTCTATGGGAGGGAGCGTGACGGCCGGGTGCTGCAGGGAGAGGGGGGGGGGGGTCTTAGCAGCGGGCCCCCCACGATCAGACATCTTATCCCCTATCCTTTGGATAGGGGATAAAATGTTTTTGCCCGGAATACCCCTTAAGGGTACGTTCACACGAACAGATTTTCGCAGCGTATTTAGCTGCAGATCCACTGGTGAAGGCCCACTCTATGCTGGCTTTACATGTGCTTGCTGGTAGCGGCAATACGCTGCTACCAGCAGACAGTGCAGTGATGTGCGCGGCGTACTCGCACATCGCGGCCACTCTCCCTGCTCTGAGCTAGGCAGAGAGCTCCCGCGATGTGCGAGTATACTGAGACTTGCACATCGCAGTGTGCCTGCTGGTAGCGGCGTATTGCCACTACGAGCAGGCACATGTAAAGCCAGCATAGAGCGGGCCTTCATCAGCGGATTTGCAGCGTAAAATACACTGTAAATCCACACGTGTGAACTTATCCTTAAGTTGTATTTTACTAACCTTGGGGGGTAGATGTTTTGAGGATTACATTCCTCAACCACATGTACTACTGCTCAAAAAAATAAAGGGAACACTAAGATAACACATCCTAGATCTGAATGAATGAACTAATCGTATGAAATACTTTCGTCTTTACATAGTTGAATGTGCTGACAACAAAATCACACAAAAATTATCAAAGGGAAATCAAATTTATCAACCCATGGAGGTCTGGATATGGAGTCACACTCAAAATCAAAGTGAAAAACCACACTACAGGCTGATCCAACTTTATGGAATGTCCTTAAAACAAGTCACAATGAGGCTCAGTAGTGTGTGTGGCCTCCACGTGCCGTATGACCTCCCTACAACGCCTGGGCATGCTCCTGATGAGGTGGTGAATGGCCTCCTGAGGGATGTCCTCCCAGACCTGGCCTAAAGCATCCGCCGACTCCTGGACAGTCTGTGGTGCAACGTGGTGTTGGTGGATGGAGCGAGACATACAGCTGAGTGATTGCTTTAGTAATATTTATATAACTGTGTTATATTTGTTATGTATTGTTCCTTGGCCACGTTGTTTTCTTTGGCCAATCTTTCCTTTGTTGTAAATTTCTCAAAAAAAATCCAATAAAAATTATTTAAACCAAATGTGCTCAATCGGATTCACGTTTGGGAAATGGGTGGGCCAGTCCATAGCATCAATACCTTCCTCTTGCAGGAACTGCTGACACACTCCAGCCACATGAGGTCTAGCATTGTCTTGAATTATGAGGAACCCAGGACCAACTGCACCAGCATATGGTATCACAAGGGATCTGAGGATCTCATCTCGGTACCTAATGGCAGTCAGGTACTCTCTGGCAAGCACATGGAGGGCTGTGTGGCTCCACAAAGAAATACCACTCCACACCATTACTGACCCACCTCCAAACCGGCCATGCTGGAGGATGTTGCAGGCAGCAGAACGTTCTCCATGGCGTCTCCTGACTGTCACTTGTGCTCAGTGTGAACCTGCTTTCATCTGTGAAGAGCACAGGGCGCCAGTGGCGAATTTGCCAATCTTGGTGTTCTCTGGCAAATGTCAAACGTCCTGCACGGTGTTGGGCTGTAAGCACAACCCCCACCTCGGGCCCTCATAGAGTCGTTTCTGACCATTTGAGTGGGCACATTTGTGGCCTGCTGGAGATCATTTTGAAAGGCTCTGCCAGTGCTCCTCCTTGCACAAAGGCGGCTGCTGGGTCGTTGCTCTCCTACGGCCTCCTCCACGTCTCCTGATGTACTGGCCTGTCTCCTGGTAGCGCCTCCATGCTCTGGACACTATGCTGACAGACAAAACCATCTTGCCACAGCTCGCATTGATGTGCCATCCTGAATGAGCTGCACTACCTGAGCCACTTGTGTGGGTTGTAGACTCTGTCTCATGCTATCACTAGAGTGAAAGCACCGCCAGCATTCATAAGTGGCCAAAACATCAGCCAGGAAGCATAGGAACTGAGAAGTGGTCTGTGTGGGGTGTCTTGCTAATTGCCACCTGTTGTCCATTCCATTTAAACAACAGCATGTGAAATTGATTGTCAATCCGTGTCGCTTCCTGAGTGGACAGTGTGATTTCACAGTGTCATTGACTTGGAGTTTCAATGTGTTGTTTAAATGGGCACTGTCACCAACTTTATTTTTTGATATGTTGTAGTACTTATGTACTACAACATCTCTAATATACTTTTATTTTTATTAAAATTGTTTCATTTGCATTTGAAAACCGGCCACTAGGGGTCTCCCTCCTAGTGGCCGGCTGCAGCCTGGCGTGACGTCATGCCTGAAAAAGGACTGATTTTGGCCTGGCAATCAGTCCTTTTTCAGTTAGGCTGCACTCACTCCCTCTGCCTGTCAATCAGACAGGCGAGAGCGAGCGCATTGGCTCCCCAGCCACACCCGCTGCCGGAATCTGCAGTAAATGTAATGAGGGAACGAGGTATGCGGGAGGAGGGTTTGTGATTGAAGGGAACGAGGTATGCGGGGGGGGGGGGGGGGGGGGGGTGTGATGGAGGGAACGGGGTATGGCGACGGAGGGGACGGGCTAGCGCTGCATGTAACTAATAGTTTATCTACACAGGGTGCCTCCAGCTGTTTCAATACTACAACTCCCAGCATGCCCTGACAGCGAATAGATGTCAGGGCAAGCTGGGAGTTGTAGTGATGAAACAGCTGGAGACACCCTGTGTAGATCAACTAAGGGTGGAAGTCCCCCCCCCCAGCAGGCATCAGTGACGTGGTGCCTGCTGGGGAAGTCTGCCTGGTAGTGAGCACACTGCCAGGCAGACAAAAAGCATTTTTAATATAGTAAAAATAAAAATTTAAAAGCAGGGAGGGGGTTAGGGATAGATTGGCAATAGGCAGGGACAGAAAAAAAAAAAAATAGGATGGTGGGAGCTACCCTTTAAGTGTTCCCTTTATTTTTTTGAGCAGTGTATATTGTGTTAAGTAGTTTTAAATGTTGTGTACTAGCTAGGTGGTTCAATAAAATTGCATATTTCTATTATTACTCATTGGTTGTGCATCTTTTGTAGGGGCCAGCTTTTCTTCTCTGGTTCTATTGTATTTTTGGCCACTATTTGCACCCATTTTTCATTTAGCGGTGCCCATCCTTTTCTCTTTCTGTGGTCCGCCTAAAGAATGGACATGTCCATTCTTTTGGTGGTTGATAGTAACTCTGTTTTGGGGCTTAGGATTGTGTAGCCTTTGCAACTGTCACTATAGTCCAAAAATATTTGTTCCAAAACTTTGGTTTACAGTTTAGTATGTTTTCCTTCTGAAAAATGTCCAACCAAAAATTCTTACTTGGTTTGCTCTTAGCTTCTCATCACGTCACTGTCTATATGGTGTTCTATCATTCTTTCATATCATATAGCTTGCTTGAAAATGGGTTTTATTGATTAATTGAAACCTTGCTGCTTGACATTGGTTTAATAAAATGGCACTTTTGCTTTCCCAATACTGGAGTGCTGCGCGGTTGTATGCTTATCTAAGGGGGACGTTGGCACTCTTTTCTCTCTAATTGGACCAAGTAGTAGTGCTATCCATTACGTTTTCTTTTTACAACTATACATTTTTTTTCAACATTATATAAAATGTTTTTGTTAGACAGGTACACTTTAAAAATATGGCATTACCATTAAAAATTAGGTTTTCACCCCTTTTTAGGTTTGTGTAGTTTTATCCCTTTGGTGTAGTTTTTCTTTCAGAAGGAGAACTGCAGTAAATCACTCTCCCATCCTCTGGCCCGGTCTTCTTCCAATTGTTGGTGCCCTATGCAGCCCCCAGCATTCAGCTTAAATAGTCGGCCACAGCAATGACCTGCCTTGGCCAGTGAAAGGCATAGCAGCAGTGTCATGTAACTTTTTTTTGCCAGACTTCCCCTTTAAGATTGCATCATGTTCCTGGTGTGTTATCTCTGGAGTTCTGCTTACATAGACAAACAATTTGACTAAACTAACACCACAAAAGTAAATGGGCACTGTCAAATAATTTTTGGGGTAATTCACAGAGAATGCAGAGATAACAGAGGAAACAGTTACCATGGCATTTACCCCTTTTGTTTTGTGTAAAATTAGTCCTTAATGTTGAAGCAAGCTGTACTGCAGCTTTTACTTGTCATTTTGAAAGAAGTCGCTAATTTATGTGCAATGAACCACAAGTCACTCAAAGTCTAAACCACACTGTATGAAGTTTCTTTACTTTCTTCACAATATTTCCTGCCAACATTCTCATTGATGCTTTTGCATACAATCTATGATAGGCAGTACAACTTTTTAGCCACATGAAATACATCACAGGGAAAACATGGTTACAAAAAAAAAAAAAACTCTCTCTCTCTATACACATGGACAAGCAGGGCCCTGTACCATGCTCCAGGCTGGTCAAGGTGCCGAGAACCCCGCTTGTCCTGCACTAAGGAAGATGGTGGAAGTTCCCAAACGGCAAGCAGAGAGAACACGTCCCTTCCTTCTCAGTGAACTGCAATCAAGTGAGCGCCAGAACGGAGAGGATACCAGAAGGTAGGGGAAAAAAAAATAAATAAAAAAAAAGTACCCAAAAATGAGAAGCTGAGCTAGAAGCAAGAGTGAGTGAGCAAATATGCAATTTTCTTTGTTGTTCGCTTAATTTATGACAGGTAAGCTATAAATTAGCAAGCTTGTCACGGACACTAATACATTTCCTGTTGCAGAGCCATTGGCCAAAATCTTGTTAAATGCCCTTGTTTCTTATCCAACTTATTGTATATTTCACAGCTTAAAAACACAAAAAACCTTGACATTTGTAAAAATATTTATTTACATACAACGTAACAATATCTCTTGCAAGCAGAGTATTACAACCTGATAACCAGTGCTTACCTGCTTAGAACTAGAACTTATTACATTGAGAGTTGGAGTGTGAGGTTTAGAATTCAATGGAAGAATTTACCAGCTGCAGAAATCTTAATGTACTTTCTCTGTAGTTTCTTGGTACCAGTGAACAAGCCCAGTCTTTGTGACTGCAGTTTGAAATAACCATTTTTACTTGTTCAAACTGATAAAAGCACAATTTTAGAAATACATAATGGGATTTGCATTGCACATAAAGACACCATCTGAGTTTCCGGAACTAACAAAACTAATTCCTATGTTGAAATTCTGAGTAAAGATTTTGCAGCTGGAAAAAATCTATTACCAATACAAAAATACCTATCCTCGCAAAAAAAATGCGAGAATACACTGTACATATGAAGCAAATTCATGCAATTTATCCAAATATAATAAAATGTTCCGATTCATTTAAGGAGGCACAAACAAGTTGCAGAATTGGAAGATGTGCGGCAACCAATACAACTGAATGTTCCATTTATTCTTAAAAACATACTGAAACACAGTAATAATGTAAACCGTAGATTGTGAAGGTGTGTGCAAGACAGAACAGCCTGCACAGTTCCTGAACTAATTTGTTTTATTTAGAGGAATAGAAATAAGAAAAAAAAAAAAAGTGAAAAAAAGCAGCAGAAAATAGACACTCGAAAGAAAAGAAAATTTAAAACATTTTGAGGATTAAAACAACTGCTCTTTGGCATTGGGGTATGGGCGAATGTAATAGACCAAGGAAAGGTAACGAAATGACCAAATACTGTACTGAAAAAAAACAGCTCCTTTTCAAGTTAAGGCACAAAAGAAAAAGAAAATTCACAGGAAGGTCTAAAAAAGGAAAAAACAAACAAGAAAAGACATTAGCTTGTTAATCCATATAATGTGTCACAAGCAATTGTTCGGCGTCATGTCCCCAGCCAGTGGGGATTAAATACAAGTTTTGTCTTTGTGTATGAATAAACCACAAAACACTGGATTTCCTTTGTAATACTTGTCATAAGAGCTACAAATTTCCAAGTATCAAAGCAAGTCATTCCAATTCTATTGAAAAATTATATCACCACTATTGTCTCCTCCGTCAGTAGTTCATTTTGCACAGCTTTCACAATAGCTGCAAGTCTGTCCCCCTATTGATTTTGGGCCTATTGATATGAAAAACTTTCAGGATTAGTGTAGTCAGGAAAACCAATTCACATTCTGCAGAAGATTTGTCTTAGCAAAGACATTTCAAAAGTTCTGGGCAGAAATGCAAGCTAATTTTGTGACAATAGGCAAGTGCTGTACATGGTCTCCATAAAAGAAAACCCAGTAGTCCATCTAAAATAAATTTCAGGAAGGAGATCTTTTCTAATCGAAAACTTGAAAAGAATCTTTCCGCTATTTCCTAACTGCTCTGAGTTGAAATAACATCTGTCGACTGTGGATCACAAAAAGGTCCAAAGCGGCCATAAACGTCCTTTGCCCGTACAGCAAAATAGTATTTGCTGCCAGAAACAAACTGTGTAAGAGTACATGCCATAGGAAGAGGTAGAGCTTTCACTTCTCCGATTTTTTTCCACTGCGATGAAGAGGTTGCAGATGGGTCTTCATGGTAAGCATATAGATGATAGCTATCTACAATGGCACAAGTACGATCGACTTCTAATACACTCCAGGATAGAACAATTCCATTTTGGCTTTGTACTCTGGCTAATTTCAGGTGAGGTTTTTGAGGAGGAGATGTTGAGGAAGCTTCAGGAGGAAGGCGTTGAGGTTGAGGAGCTTCAGGAAGTGGTGCTGGGTGGATTGGCCTTGCAGGTTCCTATGAAAATAAAAAATAAAAACAGTAAGGCATTTTTTTTTCCCCCAAACAATTTTATTATAAAATGCCATGAATTTCATATGTAATGCTGCACAATAAAATGTAGGCAATGTTTATGATTAGTAACTTATACTAATCAGCCATAACCTTAAGACCTAAAATGGGCTCTGTCAGATACAAAAACTTTTGATATGTTGTTAAGCATGCAAAACCAATGTACATGGTCAGGATTAGGTCCATATTAAAAAAATAAATAAAAATGTTTTTGTTGGATCTGACTGGTACGCTTTAAGGACCACATGTTTTCATTTTTTGCACTTTCGTATTTTCCACCTCACCTTCTAAAAAAAAATCAGAACGCTTTCAATTTTGCACCTACAGACCCATATGAGGGCTTGTTTTATGCACCCATTGTACTTTATAAATGACAATCATTTCACCACAAAATGTACGGCAAAAAACAGAAAAAAAAATAAAAAAATATATATATTTGGGGGGGCAAAATTGGAAAAAACCCACTTTGTAACTTGTGCCGGGCTTCAGTTTCTACGCAATGCACTTTTCAGTAAAAATTACATCTTTATTCTGTAGGTCCATAGGGTTACAAGGATACCTAATTTATAGTAGGGATGTCCCGATACTAGTATCGGTATTGGGGCCGATACTAGCCATTTACATGGTATCGGGGACTCGTTTAATGTCCCCGATACTATGTCCAATACCTGCTGCCGCTCTGCTGCCCCGTTCTCCGGTCCTCCCGTCTGCTTCATAGTGTTCCATGGAGGAGCATGTGATACACACGTCACTCCGCCTCCTCTCCCACGCCCAGCGTAACGCTACGGAGGAAGCGGAGTGACGTATATGTCACATGATCCTCCATAGGACGTCATGTTGCGGACCGGGAGGACGGAAGAACGGGGCAGTGGAGCGGTAGCACCCAATGGAGGACAGCTGCAGGTGAGCTGTGTGCTGCTACTAATGTCTAAAGGAGGGCCCAGCTGCCTAAACGGGGGGGGGGGGGGGGCTGCTACTAATGACTGCCGGGGGCTGCTGCTAATGTCTGCAAGGGAATACTACCTACTATTAAAGACAATCTTACAGCAGAGTCACCTGCACTAACTTGAATTTATAGGTAGATAGTGCTTCTACTCTGGACAGTTCCCGAGACAGGTGTCATCAGAGAGCACTTAGACAGAAGAGAACAACTCAACTTCAGCAGCTCATAAGTACTGAATGGATTAATATTTTTTTAATAGAAGTAATTTACAAATAACTTTCTGGAGCCAGTTGATATATAATTATTTTTTTTCCTGGATAACCCCTTTAAAGGGGTTCAAAAGTAAACTGTAGTACTGTGCAGGTCCCCGTGTCACATCTGGGAATAGTCCCGATGTATACCTTAGATAATCCTAAAAATGTAAGCATCAGCAGAGCCTATAACAGTTCTGACTAATCAAGGCATGGACTCCAGCAGATTGATCTCTCAAGGTGTTGTCTTTAGCAGCAGAGGCCTGTAAGTTGTGATGTTCGGCCTTGCTTTACCAGCACATCTCAGAGAATCAATATGACAAATCTAGGGAACCTGGAGGACAAGGCAACATCTTAAACGTTTTAGCATGTTCCTCAAGCTATTCCTTAGAATTTCTGCAGTGTGGCTGGGATGCTACCCTTCTAAAAGAAGACACTCCGGGTATTACTGCTCCCATGAAGAGGTGTACTTTGTCTGCAACAGTGTTTATGTATAATGTTATGTATTATTAGAACAGCCTTATGACTTCTAGGGCACAAAAGGTTTTCAGAGTTTTACACTGCCTCTGCTGACTTGCCTTCTTCCCATAGTGCATCCTGGTGGTAACTCATCCCCAGGTAAGCAACATACACCTCCCTTGCAATTCACAAGATGTAAAGGAAAACATTTAGACCAGGACACCTTTTTCTTTATGGTGCAGTTCTGACACCCACATACATAGCAGGCATTTGTAGTGGACAGAAGTCAGCATGGGCCAGTGTTAACCAATTTCAGCAACTTGTGCTACAGTAACACCAGACATGCCAGCCTTTGCTCACCAAGTGCTTTAATAAGCATTGGGCCTATCATGATTCTGTTACCAGTTCACTTCTTGTCCTGCCTTAGATCACTTTTGTTGGCAAAAATAGCATAGCGTGTTCTGTTTATTTGCACTTTTGGTCGGTACAAACTTCTGCATATCAAGACCTGCCAGTTTGGAGATGCACCAACTCCGTTATCTAGCAATCAAAATCACTCACATTAGAAAATTTGATACCTCAAAAAGATGGCATCAAAGAGCTGCTTTGCATCCTTCCTTACAGAATTTTCAGAGGAGCATGAATTACCTGTATGTCTCCACACATTTATGACGCTCTTGTTTGTTTAATGCTGCCTAACACACACCATCCCTTACAAGGCACCAATGTCTCAAGAGAATTCAATTTCACTTCACCTGTCAGCGGTTGTAATGTTAAGGCCGACTGATTTACTTAATTTTTTTACCTTACATTGTGCAGCATGACAAAGGATTACAACAGTCACAGAATGCTAGTCACATATGATGGTTTACTTACTTGTTGGGGAGGTCGATGATGAACTGTGAGCTGTGGCCCATTAGAACTAATAGACATCCCATTATTATTTACTACATATGCAGTAGTTTGCGGCATTCTTACATTTACTCCTAGATTTTACAAAAAGAAAAATGAATAGACGAATAGGTTTATTCCATGTTATTCATTGATTTGTAGTTTGTCTGTCAACAATATGTTAAAAGCCAAAAAATAAATTTGACAGTATAGTAAAAACTGATTTAGGGTATTCAGTAAAATAATTCTAATACATGCACAGAAGGAGATAACTAAAAGCTAATACAAGGATTTGTTCTTGGCTCTATAGAGACATCACACAATGTACACATTTAACATCACTATGCATGAGAGAATTTGATTATTTTTTGGGATAAATATTGAACTAATCTAAAACAAAAGCGTTTAACCCCTTAAGGACTCATGGTTTTTCTGTTTTTGCACTTTCATTTTTTCCTCCTTACCTTTTAAAAATCATAACCCTTTCAATTTTCCACCTAAAAATCCATATTATGGCTTATTTTTTGCATCGCCAATTCTACTTTGCAGTGACAGTCATTTTACCCAAAAATTCACGACGAAACGGAAAAAAAAAAATCATTGTGCGACAAAATCGAAGAAAAAACGCCATTTTGTAACTTTTGGGGGCTTCCGTTTCTACGCAGTGCATATTTCGGTAAAAATTACACCTTATTATTCTGTAGGTCCATACGGTTAAAATGATATCCTACTTATATAGGTTTGATTTTGTCGGACTTCTGGAAAAAAAATCATAACTACATGCAGGAAAATTTATACGTTTAAAAGTGTCATCTTCTGACCCCTATAACTTTTTTATTTTTCCATGTACAGGGCGGTATGAGGACTAATTTTTTGCGCCGTAATCTGAAGTTTTTATCGGTATGATTTTTGTTTTGATCGGACTTTTTATTCATTTTTTAATGGTATAAAAAGTGACCAAAATACGCTTTTTTGGACTTTGGATTTTTTTTTTGCACGTACGCCATTGACCGTGCGGTTTAATTAATTATATATTTTTATAGTTCGGACATTACGCACACGACGATACCACATGTTTATTTATTTTTTACACTTATTTTTTTTTATGGGAAAAGGGGGGTGATTCAAACTTTTATTAGGGAAGGGGTTAAATGACCTTTATTAACACTTTTTTTTAAAATATTTTTGTAGTGTTATAGGTCCCATAGGGACCTATAACACTGCACACACTGATCTCTCATCCTGATCACAGGCGTGTATTAACACGCCTGTGATCAGTGTTATCGGCGCTTGACTGCTCCTGCCTGGATCTCAGGCACGGAGCAGTCATTCGTCGATCGGACACCGAGGAGGCAGGTAGGGGCCCTCCCAGTGTCCTGTCAGCTGTTCGGGACGCCGCGATTTCACCGCGGCGGTCCCGAACAGCCCGACTGAGCAGCCAGGTCACTTTCACTTTAGAAGCGGCGGTCAGCTTTGACCGCCGCTTCTAAAGGGTTAATATCGCACATCGGCGCGATCGGCGGTGTGTGGTATTAGCCGCGGGTCCCGGCCGTTGATGAGCGCCGGGACCGACGCGATATGATGCGGGATCGCGGCGCGATCCCGCTTCATATAGCGGGAGCCGGCGCAGGACGTAAATATACGTCCTGCGTCGTTAAGGGGTTAATATAAAAAATAAAAAAACACTGTTCATATACTAAATTGATGTTCGTTTCAGAAAGGAAGGACATTTTTTTTATAATAATATATATATATATATATATATATATATATATATATATATATATATATATTTATATATATTTTTTTTTTTTTATATTTATTTGGGGGTAGACTAAGAAAGAAATTATCTATATTCCCTTTAGGGTCAATGCACACTATGGACTGCCCGTACTGAATGGAGCTAGGACCACACAGACATATTTGATCCCCATAGCCAGCAATGCATTCAGGTGACACCATGAACATTGTTCATCCTTTCATCACATGAATTTCAGCGGTGGAAAGCTTTGCCGCTGAAATTCTGTAGTACACAGTGTAGCAGAATTCCATTGACTGCAATAGGAGTCTGTTGCAAAAGAAAATCAGCAGAATTTCTGAAATTCTGTAGTGTGCGTGGGCCCATAGAATCAGTGCTGTGGAGTCAGAGTCGAGGAGTTGGACAACATTTTGGGTACCTGGAGTCGGAAAACAATGCACCGACTCAGACAATTTAGATTGGAATTTAAAAAAAAGTAAGTTTAAATGTCCCAATTCACAAAAAGTTATAGTTAATGACTTCTCTACTGTAAGAATAAAGACCAATGCATGCAGTGCCTCACATAACCACAAAACGAACACATTAAGTGACCGTGAAGAAGCTTTTCATGTGCTTCACTATATGGCACGCAATGCACAATTAGCAACGGCAATACTTATACTTTCCATAGTGTTGTGTTCTGCTGTTACAGGGAACCCATGGGTAACCTAGCCTCTCACTGATAAGGGGTTAAGGAAATATGGGGGGACACAGACCATGGGTTTATGCTGCTGTCACTAGGAGGCTTGACACTATGGCAACAAGAAAAGTCGGCTCCTCCCAGCAGGGTATACCCGCCCACAGGCACCTGAGGTAATCAGTTTTTAGCTTAGTGTCTTAAGGAGGTGGACATGGTCTGGAGTTCTCCCCAGACCAGGTCTCATATTTTTATTTTCCTAGGATTAGGAGACGTGTAAGTTTTTCATTCCTTTTTCTTTCCTGTTTTCAGGTGGGGACTCAGGAACTGCGGCTCACTGTTTCCCCATTGCGATTGAGGGGGCACAGACATCGCGATTATGTACTGTTAACCCCCTCTCGCCAACAGTCAGCGCCTGGGGTTGTACCTCATGGGTCCGGGTCCCCCTACCTCCCTGCTCGCCTCGCTCGCACATGGAAGCCCGGCATGATGCAGGTGACAAAAGCTGGCTGAAGACTTCATTGGGAAGACTTCATGAGGTAAGTTCTTCTGACTAAGGTGAGTATTTCCCCTTGTTTTCTTTAGGGAGGACTTTCAACATCTGGAGACACCCAGTTTTTGGCCCACTCTTCTATATGGGGACTGTTGGGGCTGGCCAGGAGGGATTTCCCTAATTTCTTTATTGGGGGTTCTTTATTATATCTGGGGCTAAGCAGGCACATGTATGTTTCAGTTTATCATGTGTGTGGTGTTTCACAGTATTACTGCGCCTGCAAGAGGCAGCCGTGGCGCATATATCTTTTACGGGCGCTCGTTCTTACTTCCGTTTTGGCAGCGCAGCTGCTGACAGTATCTCACCCGCTCCCTCCCTTCCCCCGCTGACTCATATGCGTTTGCATATGCGCTCGGGGCCGGGAGAAGGCGCCATTAGGGGCCGAGCTGTATATTATTTCGGCGGCCCGATGCACGTTGGCTCCGCCCACCCAGGGTCACCGAAGCCTGCATAAGGGTGCGAACCGCACCCTAATCAGCGCTGTGCGCGAGCATAGGGGGTTATTGCAGGGCCAATCACAGAGCCCTTGTGTTTAGCACAGCCCCCTCTTCTTCATCAGCCGCAGTTCTCAATGGACAAAAATGCTACTCACAGCAGCTGCCTTAGGGACAGAATTGGGAGATTTGGTCCATGCCCAGAACTGTTCCTCTCTCCCAACAGATAACTAGCCCTTATTACACTTGTAAAGCTGTAACTCAAAAATTTCTGGTTCTACTGAACCCTCTTGTTCTGCCTGCACCACTGCTCCCCCAGACCCCCCCCTGCTATTTCTACCCCAGATGCTCTTCCAGACCCGATGGGTTCGGCTGCCCCTCCAGCCTGGGTTTCCTCCCTCTCCCAGTCTATATCCAACTTGGCTCAGGTCTCCCATTCTGTGGTGACTGCCTTGGAGAGTTCCTCCCTACACTGGCTTGGCAGGCACGGGCGCTCCCCTCACAGGCTTCGCCCCGTAACTCAGCTTGTAGCTCCCAGGACGCTCCAATGGTCGCCGCTCTGGCTCTCCAGACCCGCGTACCAGGTCAGTCTCTCTCTCTTCCAGGGCCGCCTCACATGTTCCCATTCAACTGGAGAACTTGTGGATGAAGTTTCCGCTTGGGACTCTGGTTCACCAGCGGACAAGAAGAGGACCGCACGGATATGCCTGATGTGGTGTACTCATTGGTTTCGGCCATAAGAGACACCTTCCAACTAAAGGACCCAGGAACTTTGGACGTGGTCCAGAAGTTTCCCCTCATCGTGCCCAACCTCTTCCAGGGCTGCCTCACCTCGTTCCCATTTACCTGGAGAACTTGTGGATGAGGTTTCTGATTCGGCCTCTGACTCAAAGGAATGCACGGATGCCTGATGCGGTGTACTCATTGGTTTCGGTCATAAGAGACACCTTCCATCTAAAAAGGACCCAGGAACTTCGGACGTGGCTCCAGAAGTTTCCTTTTTTCGTGCCCGACCGGCACCCAAGACCTTCAGCTCTCACGCTGAATTTTACGCCCTGCTGGTATCCGCCTGGAGGCACCCTGACAAGAAGTTTCAGGAAAAGAAGAAAATTCAAGCGCGGTATCCCTTCGCCAAGGACCTCATTGCTCAGTGGACCTCCTCTCCAACTGTGGATCTGCCGGTCTCCCACCTCTCTAAGGCGCCTACCTGGCCGTTGGCTGATGCGGCTGCCTTCAAGGATCCAGCAGACATGAAGGTGGTGACTTTGGCAAACTTTGCCTTTGAGACAGCAGGATCTTCCTGCTTTTGCTTCGGCCTGGGTGTCAAGGGCCCTTTCAGTATGGTCTCCCATCTCCGCCAGGGTAGTCTTCAAGATCCCTCTGGAGGATTTCTTTCATCTAGCTCTCCGATGCTCCGCAGCTGGAGATTTTCTGTGTTCTGCTTCCATGCGCAGCCACGGTGCTGCCTTTGCCGCAAGCTACCTGGTAGCCACCGTCCCTCCATGTGGCTTAAAGCCTGGAATGTGGACGCCGCCTTCAGGAAGTGAGGCGACGGGCGGAAAATAGTTCTTTATTACCTCTGGATAAGGCTCACAGAACAGCTTTCCGTCATAAGTCCTCCTTCGGGTTCTGCGGCCCTTTGGTGTCGGGCACCTTCACGGGAAGAGGGCTCCCTCCTTCCGGACCTGTCCCTCCCGGAGGTCGGCTATCCGTTCAGGCCATTTTGCGGCCCCATCAGACACCCGTAGGCCTTCCTCGGTCTGAAAGGTCGCCCCCACCCACGACCTCTTCCGGGTGGTTGGTCGCCTCTTACTCTTCTGGGATGCCTGGACCACGCACATTCAGGATCCAGCTCCTTTTTATCCAGGGAGTAATTGTCCTGGTTCCTTCAGGGGAACATTTTCAAGGTTTATTCCAGCCTCTTTGTGGTCCCCAAGAAAGGCGTTTCTGTTCGTCCAATCTTTGTTCTCAAGTATTTCAGCCAGCATCTTCTGCTCTCCCATTCGGAATGGAGTCTCTCCGTTCGGTGTTGGCGTCCCTGGTTCATGGGGAATTTTCGTTCCTCGGTGGGCATCAAGGATGCCTGCCTCCACATCTCATTGTTCCGGTCATCAGCGGTACCTCCGCTTTGCAGTTCGACTGTTATTTTCTATTGTGGCTCTCCATTTCAGTCTGACCACTTCTCCGCGGACCTTTACCAAAGTCCTGGCGCCTGCGATAGCCTTTTTACGGACAACAGTTGTTTCCGTGATTCCTTACTTGGACGACCTCATGATCAGAGCTCCAGCCAGGGCCCAGATCCTGGAGAGTCTTAGTATCAACCTCCAGACCTTGTCTCACTTCGGTTGGATGGTCAATCGGGACAAGTCCAACCGCTCTCCTGGGGCTCCAGTTCGACACGGCCTCTGCCCGCTTAGACTCCGCCGACCAATCGGCTGACTCTCTTATAAAGAGTCAGATGACTTCGGCACCCTGCTCCAGTTTCCATTCTCTTTTGCATGGATGTCCTGGGTCGGTTAGCGGTGGCCGTGCCATTTGACCAGTTTCATCACCGACCTCTTCTTCAACTGGTGATTCTCTTCCGGTGGGACAGGTCTCTATTGTCTCTCAACCGCAAGATCGTTCTCTCGACAGTCTTGTCCCTTCTACGGTGGCTTTGTTTCCCCTCTGCTTTTTACGGGGGCGCTCCTTCCTGCCCCTCCCTGCCAGTCATTCGGGCTGGGGAGGTGTTTTCCAGGACCGGCCGGTCTGGGGCCTTGGTCCCTCGAGAAGCCCTTTTCCCCTTCAACATGTTGGGGCCTAGGGCAATCCTTTCTTTGCTTGCTTCTTGGAAAATTCCCTTCTGGGCGGAACTCAGGTTTCCGGCCATCTCAGCGCTCTTCATTACGGGCGTCTCTGGGATGTGGTCTCTCTCAGCCGTCTAAGGCAAGTGGTCCCTACATCCGGAGGTATTTGCAGTGATCTGCAACCTCCGGGGCGCTCCAGGCGTAGACCTCTGCACATCCCGCCACAACCAAGTGTTCCTCTCGGTTGGGCTTTGCCCTACCTTATCTGTTACCTCCCCTTCCTCTCTTTTCGGGGTCCTGAGGAAACTCACAGCAGAGGGCGTTCCCGCCATTCTGGTGGCCCAGACTGGCCCCGGCGGGTGTGGTACGTCGTCGTGGTAAGGCTCCTGAACTACTTACCTCTGCACCTTCCCTATCATCCACACCTCCTACATCAGGTCTCCTGTGCCACCCCTATTTGCCGTCTCTGCTTTTGACGGCTTGGTGATTGAGACAGCGGTTCTGAGGACCCGCGGTTTCTCTTCACAAGTGGTTCGCACCATGCAGAGGGCTCACAAGCCTTCCTCTGCAAAGATTTACCACCATACCTGGCAGTCTAATTTCTGTTGGTGTGAAACCTTTTTCTCTGGTCGTGGTTGGCTTTCAGCTCCCTTAGGGGGGGGTCAAAGGTTCGCCCGTTTCCATTCTTTTTCAACGTTCTCTGGCATTCAATTATGTCTGAACCTAGTTCAGGGAGTGGCACAAGCTGCCCCTCCTTATCAGTCCCCTTTTTTCTCTTGGGACTTGCACTTGGTCTTAGATGCCCTGCAGGGCCCCCCTTTTGAACCTCTCAGGGAAATTTCTCTTCGCCTCCTTCCCCGGAAGGTGGCGTTCCTTATTGCTCTTCCCTCTGTTAGGAGGGTGTCAGAGCTGGCAGCTCTCTCCTGCCGTTCTCCCTTCCTGGTTGTATACCAGGACAAGTTGTTTTGTTTTCCGTCCAGGTCCGTCCTTCGTACCCGATATGGTTTTGGCTTTTTCATCTCAATGAGAACATCGTCCTACCGTCCTTTTGTCCGGCCCCTTCTCATCCCTGGAAGCGTTTGTTCCACAACTTGTTGTGGTCGTTGGCCAAGACAACCATTTTGGGAGCTTACCGCTGCAAGGGGAAGATCCCACCCTTCAGGGTTTTGGCTCATTCCACCGTTTTTTCGGGACATCCTGGTCCCTCCGCTACGTGGCTTCGGCTTTGCGGTTCTGTAAGGCGTCCGCGTGGTCGTCTTTGCACTCTCTCAAGGTGCTACCAGATTCATACCTTCGCATCAGTCGATGCTATTCTGGGCTGTAAGATGTTGCAGATGGAGGTGGTCCCACCGTCCACCTGTCTGGTTCCTTACCCACCCAAGGGACGGCTTTGGTACGTCCCATGGTCTGTGTTCCCCCAATGGAGCCGATAGAGAAAAGGAGATTTTTTTATGCTTACCGTAAAATCTCTCTCAAAGGATCCATTGGGGGACACAGCTCCCACCCTTTTTTCTGGTGTTCCTATTTCAGTTATCTGTCAGAAGGTGTGTTCAGTTGCCTTTTCTGATTGCTCGGACAGTTTGTGGTTTTCTCTTGACCTGTTTGTCTTCTCCTATTGCTCTGGGACTAAAACTGATTACCTCAGGTGCCTGTGGGCAGGTATACCCTGCTGGGAGGAGCCAATTTTTCTTGTTGCCATAGTGTCAAGCCTCCAAGTGACAGCAGCATACACCAATGGTCTGTGTCCCCCAATGGATCCTTCGATAAAGATTTTACGGCAAGTATAAAAAAAAATAAAAAATCTTTTTTTGCAGGACTAGAGACACTTGTATAAGTGAAGGGAATGGAGGGTCAATAGTTCAAAACGGAAGCTGTAAACCATTGGAAAAACTGCTGCCATTCAGCTAAGGCTATAAAAACTTGTAAACTCCGATTGTTAGCTTAAACTTTAAACATGACTATGGGATTCTACTAGGGAAATCATGTTTTATTATAAATGCCCCTTCCTGGATCCTCCCACTGCCCTATCTTCAGCAGCAGATCAGCACATAAAAAGGAGAAGGCAGCAGCTTCTGCCCAACTACCTCTCTCTGCTAGAAGAGCTTAGAAAAACTTGGTGGAACAGCTTCTTTGATTCAACTGGAAGGGTTTATAAATACATTAGCATATTAATACAGAAGATTCTGAGTCAGAAGTACAAAAAAAACTGCGGCGTCGGAACATTTATCTACCGACTCCACAGTCCTGCTTAGAATGCAGGGTACCAAATGTGAACTTTTGCTTTCAGTATGAAGAGCCACATAAGCACCAGTTATGAAAGGGGTAATACATACAACAGTTTTGTTATACAATGAAATGCATGCCCTGTTGATACTTACCGCTAGTTTGAGGAGTGACTTGCCGAATGTTTTGGTTTTGCATGACTGTGTTGCGTATAGGGCTCTGTGCAGCTACATTGGGGAGGGTAGTTGTAGTGTAGACCATATGCTGGTTGGTTGTTGCTCGAGGAGCTGGAGCTCTGGGTGTAGTTTGAGTTCCTGGCCGCTGTGTTATATTAACAGTTGTCTGAGCTGTAGAAGTAGTAATAAAACAGGTTAGGAGATAGCATATAATAACCAAAAAAGCAGACTTGCAAACTATCATTAGTTATAACGTACTAAAGTATTCTGCAAAGTTGTATTTTCCAATTTTGAAAATAAAAAATAGTATGATAAGCTTTCGGGGCAAAATTTTATCTTTAACCTTGACCTAAAGATAAAAAAAATAAAAAATAAACAAACAGCCTGCTAGCTAAGCTGCACCCTGCTGTGTACTCAAGAGGCAAAAACCCTGAACAGTTGTCTACATGGGTAGCTCTCCCTTTTGGAGGAGATTCTGGTTTGGCAATAATCATGTTTCAAAGCTCCTAAACAGATCTCAGCACAGATTTGCATTTGCAGGGATGATCCCTCCAGTAGATGGCACCAACGAGCATCTTCCTTCTGAAGAGCTATTTTGCATATTCTAAACCATTCGTTAAACTAGTCAGTGTAATAGCTCATCTGACATCATAACATGCCCTGGACGGAATCAGTCTCCTTTCCCCTCTGGCATCTGACAGGTTAGTCCCCACTTTCCCTGTAGGAGCAGTCTTTTCAGACATTTTGTCATGATACTGCAGATAATTTGTTCCTTCCCTGACAAGCAGATAACCATTTTCCATTTGGCTAGTCTGCAGTTAACAGAGCACTCAGCCTATTATGAAGACATGTACTTTTTTCCTATTAAAATTTATGTAGACATGTACATTGCTTTACTAGAAATTATGTATATGTTCACATCTCTAAACAACACACAAAACTGAGAAAACAATTTACCTTCCATCTACCCTATGGAGAACTAGCTATTCAATGGTTTCTTAAAAGAGGTTGGCCACCTTTTAACACGTTTTTGGCAAGCTATAGTTATGATTATAATAAGTTACTCACTGATACAGAGAGCCATCGCTGCGGGCCCGCTCTGTAATAATTATGCAGCTTTGACAATGCCCCCTTTCCGATACCCTGCCCCTAAGTGCTGGTGTACAGCTGCTCCATCAATAACATGGCTGCCTATGGAGGTGCATTTGACATACACCTCACTGACTCCTCCATAGCCATCCATACTGCACACAAGCAAGGCACAGACACCGTGGAGCAGGCAAAGTGATGTATATGGTCATAAACGCATTCTGGACATCAGAGGGGTCACCTGTTCAGGACCCTTATCTTTTGGCAACAGAGAAACTATTAAAAAAAAAAAAAAAAAAAAAAAAAAAAAAGAAGAAGAGGGTCTTCTCTAGAGAGCACAGTATGTCCAGGAATTACAGACAAAGAATACAGACTTCAAACTCTGTGATATTCCAGAAGAGGACATACCTGTTGGTAAAACATGTATAGTGGTTTGAGAAGGAAGACCAGCAGGTACAGATGAGGTCTGTACAGTGTTTGTCTGCAAAGGCTGTAGTTGGCGACCTATAGGTTGTGATGCCTGAACACTTGCAGGTAGAGATGAATTGTTCCTTCTTGAATCTAGGTTTAAAAGAAAAAATAAATTTATAAAAATGAATTTCAGTCTGAAATACTTGGTGAGATTTATCAAAACCTGTGCAGAGGAAAGGTTTACCAGTTGCCAATAGCAACCAATTAAAATAGCTTTGTTACCTTTTAAAAAGGCCTCTGAAAAATAAAAGAAAGTCTGATTGGTTGCCATAGGCAATTGGTCTACTTTTCCTCTGCACAGGTTTTGATAAATCTCCCCAAGGATGATTTTCATGTGTTCGCAGAACTGTACATATTTTTAGTTTTTTACTAGACTTACCATGAGAGGACGATTCAGCTTCTTCTTCATCCAGTGTAAGATCAATGACACCAGGTGCAGGTTTACCACCCTAGAAGAAAAAGAAAATGTAAAAAGTGTATACAGCAAATATTCTTGTGTTCCTCAAAAAGGTCCTAAATACATTCAATTGAACCACATTAAACTATCTGCTGGTAAATAAAAAAAAGGAAAACCGGTTCACATATCCTGTCCTTTTTTTAATCATAAGCTGCTGTTTTGAAGCAATTTACATTTTCAAGACGGCGCACAATCATTCTAGAGAATAATGAAGGTTTCAGAAACCAGGCCTTCAGCATTTACCTCATTGAGCTGCCCTTTATTTAATACATTTTTTTTTTTAAACAAATCATCATGTGGGCAAAATTAGGTGGATACCAAGAATCACTGATTTAGCAAAGATAGCTTTCAATGAGGGAAATAAATAAAATGCAAGCCAGGGGTGCCTCCATGCCGCAATCAGCATTGACCACAACAAGGGGGTTACGAAGTCAGGAATGAATAATATTTGTACAACACAGCAAAAATTTGTACGTAGAAAAAAGGCTTAATAGCTTTAAATCTTGTGATATATATATAATTTTGTAAAGAACATACCATTGCACTGCCGTCTGTTGAGCTGCGCTTGTTTGAAACAGTTTCTGCACGGCTAATCTGTAGGTCTGCAAATCAAAAGCAATATTATTACAGAGAGAAACATGCCTACCCAGCCAACCACTCCGATCAGTACCCAATCCACTACCTGGGTAGACATTTACCTATCCAATGTACCACCAAACTTATGTAGCCAAGTCCTACTAATTTACTCACCTGATCTACTTCCAGAAGGCAACTCTGTTGTAGCTGTCGAGTTGTTAAATGAAGATATTGGAGATTTCAATTGTGCTGTATTTCGATTACTTGTTTGATTATATACACTAGAAGTGACAACATTTGGCAGGGATTGCCTTGAGGACAAAGTCACTGAATGTGATGTCGGCATAGCCTGCACAGTCATTGGGGAGTTTATTGAACTAGAATTTCGCTGAATGCCTGAGTTGGCCATCGATGGACTGTTCATAGTTTTAGATACAGGTATTGACACTGGTGTTTTTGTAAGATTATTGACTGTGGACTGATTTTGCACTTGGATAAACTCAACATTGCCAGATTGCTGATTAGTCACCAATGTCCCTGTTGCGCCTTGAAGAATCTGCGATTGAGAATTTACTGCAACTGGAACATGAAGGATGACTGGCAGAGACTGAAGGGACACAGACATTGGCTGGGTGTTGCTAGTAGACACTTGGGTGTTTCCAACAACTGTTGCAGTAGCGGGAGTTTGAAGGACTGGAGTCATAACCGAGGTTGAAGTAACAGTTGGTACAGATTTGGATTGACTGCTCATAGTATTCTGAGAGGCTCCAATAGTGGAAGCATTAACTATAAATATGAAAAAAAAAAAATTAGCATCACCACAACTTGTGAACATTAAAACTGAAAGACAGCACATAGTTTGAAAGTAAAACACTAACTATAATTTTTTTTATCCTGTTTAATTATGCAAGATATTTTTTTTCTTATTAGTCTAACTTACTTTTTTGCTGAATTAATTTCCAGTCAGGTGGAGGACGGTTTTGGAGAGTGTTACTGGCAGGAGACTGGTTTGTGGACATCTGTGTGGTGCTTGATGCACGAAGTGTTAAATTAGCAGAGCTTGGTGCAGAAGATGGAGCTAAAAGAATAATGCAAAGTGTTTATCAAGATATAAAATAGATTTTTATGCTACATTGAATTAACATTAACCCCTTAAGGACCAAGCGTTTTTTAGTTTTTGCACTTTGGTTTTTCTCTATTTTAAATGTTAAAAATCATAACCCTTTCAATCTTGCACCTAAAAATTCATATGATTGCTTTTTTTGCACCACCAATTAGCCGCGGGTCCTGGTTGCCGATAGCCGTCGGGAGCCGGCCACAGGACGTAAATATACATCCGTTGTCGATAAGGGGTTAATAACTATATTCAACCTCATAATGTGTATGACTTACTTGAAGGTGAAGGCTGGACGCTAGCTGTACCGATTTCTGATGCAACTCTCTTTGTTTCCAGCATCTGCCTCACTGTGCCAGAATTCCTGTAGAACATTAAAGAGTTATTGTACAATACAGAAAATAATCAAGTTTCCTAAAAAGTGATTCGGGGATTTATACGTGTGTTTATAGTGTTGACAGATATTCAGGTAAGCCCAACAGACATAATAGCAAACTGTCAGATATAGTACACAAATGAGTACAGATGTAGCCATCTTTTGACTTCAAAATTTGTCACCAGGTCAGGATGAGTATGGACCAGAGACTATAGTTATGCAACATGGCCGTAAGTACTGCTTATTGTGACCACAAGCATCTCAGGAGTATAAGCATACAGAGTAAGACATAACAGCAAAACTTACCTGAAATTTGTCATATTAGCATTTTGAGCAGAATCGTTAACTGCAGTCTTCGCAGGTGATGCGGGTGGGGCGGCCGGGGCGGGTGGGGCAGGCAGCTGGGGGGAAAAAACATTTTTTACTTTTGATTGATTGTCTAGAATTGGACCAATGTTAATCTTTGTGACTTGCCACAAACTAAAAACTGGTAACAAAAGAAATGTCCACGTCGTGGTATCTATGGTGAAACAGTATATCTATATAAAAAACTGTATTTGGCTAGGAAGACTGGTTGAAATTTAAACTCCCAGACAAACGTTTAGCGCGCCAAAACACGTGTTGGAGTGGTTCCATCCTGGACCCTGCACTTTGTCACTTTTTTGGGTTTGCATTCATCTCTACATGTTAGAATTGCTTTATGTTTACATCTTGCACTTGTCACTTTATGCAGGGATGTGGAATTTCTATCGCCCGACGCCCGGGACTAGCAGTTTTGGGTGCCGGGCAGGTGAATTTGTCCGGCCCTTAGCCCGGCTTCGGGCAAGCAGGGCCGGACCTGACAAGTGCGGCGGATCTGCAGTCTGTATGGAGAGGGCTGCCGACTCCTGACCGCTCCATACTCTGCAGCCTGTGTCCTCAGAAGCAGAGCAGGGGAGATGAGAAGCTGTGTACAGTATTTGTCTTCTCTCCCCTGCTCTGCAGACGTGCGGGGGGAGATGAGGGGGCGTGGCTTCTTGCTCCCCGTGCAGACCTGCGTCCTCTGCCTTCACTCCCCCCAGCTGTAGCTTCGGAGAGCTGAGGGGAGGAGACACATTTGCACGGGGAGATGCATGCGGTGCTCTGCAGTATGTATGGAGCGGGCTCGGGATTCCTGCCCGCTCCATACTCTACAGCCCCCGGCTGTTCTCAGTAGCCGGGGGCCGCCGGTAATAGCCAGCATGCGGCGATCGCCGCGGCTGGCTATTAACCATTTAGATCGCCGCTGTCAAAGCTGACAGCGGCGTCTAAAGGGAGATGTGAAGGCTCCCTGGTGGGGTGGATCGCAGGGGGGCGATCCACTATGGAGGTAGCCGGAGGACTTACCTCTGCTTCCTCCTGTCCCGCTCTGTCATTGATAGAGCCTGGCTGGACCAGGCTCTATCAATGGATCACAGAGCACACAGATTAATAGAGTTCAATAGAACTCTATTCATCTGTCTGAGGAATCTAATGATGCCTCCTAGAAGTGTAAAAAAATTAAATTAAATAAAAGTTTTAATAAAAGTTTGAAAGTCACAAATTAACCTAGTGGTCTTCAAACTGTGCCCCTCCAGATGTTACAAAACTACAATTCCCAGCATGCCAGGACAGGCGTTGGCTGTCCGGGCATGCTGGGAAGTTGTAGTTTTGCAACATCTGGAGGGCCACAGTTTGAAGACCGCTGCATTAAACCCTTCCATGTTAAAAGTTCAAATCACCCCCTTTTCCTATATAAAAACATGCAAACATAATAAAAATAAACATTTGGTATCGCTTTGTGCGTAATTGTACAACCTATGAAAATATAACATTATGTATCCCTTACGGTAAATGTAATAAAAATACCACAGATTTGCAATTTTTATAATATCCCAGAAAAAAAAGTTAAAAAGCGATTAAAAAGTCAGATGAATACCAAAATGGTACCGATACAAAAAACAGATTATGGCGCAAAAAATTAGCCCTCATACAGCCTGGTATGCGGAAAAAAAAATAAAGCTACAGGGGTTAAAAAATGGCAATTAAAAAAATTTGAAAAAGTCCAGAATTAGTAAAACATGACGTAAACGATACAAATCTGGTATCGCTGTAATCAGGCGCCTAAAGTATAAAACTAACATGTTATCTCAGCCACAAGGTAAATGGCGCAGAAAAGAAAAAACCACCAAATCTGCTAAATTATCTTTTACTATTTCAATTTCACTTCTATATTACTAATATATATATATATATATATATATATATATATATATATATATATATATATATATATATATATATATATATATATATTATATTATATATAAATTTTATATATATTTTTGGTTCGGAGAATATTTTATTGAAAAATTAAAAGGTGTCCTTATAGTAGGTAGTTATGGCTATTATAGGGCGAGGAGGAAAAAACGAGAGTGTAAAAGCGAAAATTGGCCCGGACAAGTGGATCGTCATGAGGGACAAGTAGATTTTGCTCCATTTTAGTCCTGTGGACAAGTAGTTTTTTAATAAATTTCCACACCCCTGTTTATGTATGCATCTGCACTTACACTAGTGCAGATTTACTGGAACTGTGTTTTTCTATGCATGTCTACAGTTGATTATTGCCAATATTACTCAGCTTTACATGTTAGGGTCTATTCACATGGTAGAATTTAGACATGCAGAGTTCTGCACAGATTCCGCCTCAAATTAAAGCCCAATCGACTTCTATGGGACTCCTCACTCCCATTCACACTTCTGAATTCCCGCATGCGGATTCCACACACGGGTGTATGCTGCTGTCTCTAGGAGGTATGACACTATGGCAACAAAAAAAGTCGGCTCCTCCAAGCAGGATATACCCGACTCCAGGCCCTGAGCTAATCAGTTTTAGCTTAGTGTCTGAAGGAAGTTGACATGGTCTGGAATTCTCCAGACCAGGTCTTATGTTTTATTAGGGAATGTGTTAGTTTTTTTATTCAGTTTTCTTTTATGTTTTCAGGTGGGGACTCAGGAACTGCGGCTCACTGTTTCCCCATTGCAACTAAGGGGGCACAGACATTGCGTATATGCGCTGTTCGTCTTCTTTCGCCAACGGTGAGCGCCTGGGGCTGTACCTCATGGGTCCGGGTCCCCCTATTTCGAGGCTCCCTCGCTCGCGCTTGGTGACTCAATGTGATGCAGGTAACAGAAAGCTGACTGAAGACCTCGCAGAAGACTCCATTAGGCAAGTTCTTCTGACTGAGGCGAGGATATATTTTTCTCCCTTTAGGTGCAGACTTGCAACCTCTGGAGCCCCTCATTTTTTGGCCCACCTTTCAGGGTCTAAGGGGCTGGCCTGTGTTGGGGCTCTATCTTTATTCAAAAAAGCCAGTCCGTTCCTCAACTGACCCCGGCGAGTGGTCCCTACATCCAGAGGTCTTCGCGCAGATCTGCATCGGCATTCCATACGTGGACCTCTTCGCGTCTCGGCACAAGCGGAAGATCCTTCCATTTGTGGCGAAATCCCGGGACCCCCTGGCACTAGCTGTGGACGCCCTAGTGATTCCTTGGGCGGGGTTTGCTCTGCACTGTTTCCTCCCCTTCCGCTCTTTCCAGGGTTCTGAGGAAACTCAAAACGGAGGACGTTCCCGCCATGCTGATAGCTCCGGATTGGCCCGGAAGGTCGTGATACGCCGACGTGGTCAGGCTCCTGGACGAAATTCCACTACGCCTTCCACTTCGTTCGGACCTGTTGTCTCAGGGTCCTCTTTGCCACCCCAATTTACAGTCGCTGCATTTGACGGCGTGGCGGTTGAGACAGCGGTTTTGAGAGCCTGCGGTTTCTCTTCCCAAGTCATTCGCACCATGCTCAGGGCTCGTAAGCCCTCCTCGGCAAAAATTTACCACCATACTTCGCGGTCTTATTTTCGTTGGTGTGAAGCTCAGGTTTTGTCTCCAGTTACTTTTTCTGTTCCCCGCCTTCTCTTTCTTGCAGTCTGGATTGGAACTGGGGTTGTCTCTCAGTTACCTTAAGGGTCAGGTTTCGGCCCTTTCTATTCTTTTCCAGTGTCCTCTGGCTTCTAATTCTCATGTCCGGACCTTTCTTCAAGGGGTAGCGCATGCTGCCCCTCCTTATCGGTCACCTTCTCCCCCTTGGTACTTGAATCTGGTTCTGGGGCTCCTCCAAGGTGAACCTTTTGAACCCCTTAGGGAGGTGTCCCTGCGCCTCCTTTCTTGGAAAGTGGCATTTCTTGTTGCGATCACCTCCATTCTGAGAGTGTCTGAATTGGCAGCTCTCTCCTGCTGTTCTCCGTTTCTGGTGCTTCACCAGGACAAGGTAGTCTTCCGGCCAGATCCTTCCTTTTTTGTCTAAGGTTTTTTCGGCTTTTCATCTCAATGAGGACATTGTTCTTCCGTCCTTTTGTCCCGCTCCTTCTCATCCTAAGGAGCATTTACTTAACAAACTGGATGTGGTTCGGGCTGTTAGTTCTTACCTCTCTATCACTTCTTCGTTTCGTCAGTGTCATTCCTTTTTCGTCCTTACGGAAGGTCGTCGCAAGGGACAACCTGCTTCCAAGGCCACCATTTCTCGGTGGATCCGGTCTGCCATTTCGGAAGCCTATCGCTGTAGGGGGAAGGTTCCTCCCTTCAGGGTTGTGGCTAATTCTACCCGTTCTGTTGGGGCATCCTGGGCTCTCCAGAAGAAGGCCTCGGCCTCCCAGATTTGCAAGGTAGTCTTTGCACACTTTGAGGTTCTACAGGGTTCATACCTTCACATCGGCTGATGCTAGTCTGGGCCGTAATGTGCTGCAGGCGGCAGTGGAACAGCCGTCTGCCTAACTGATTATCTGCCCACCCAAGGGACGGCTTTGGTAAATCCCGCGGTCTGTGTCCCCCAATGGAGCCGATAGAGAAAAGGAGATTTTTTAACACTTACCGTAAAATCTCTTTCTCGAAGGGTCCATTGGGGGACACAGCTCCCGCCCTTTTGGGTTTCTCTTTGGTTTTCTGTCCGAGGGTGTGTTCAGTTATATTTTCTCTTCTGGTTCTCGGACAGTTCGTGTTTTTTCCTTGACCTGTCGGTCCTCTCCTCTGGCTCTGGTACTAAAACTGATTAGCTCAGGGCCTGGAGGCGGGTATATCCTGCTGGGAGGAGCAGACTTTTTTTTGTTGCCATAGTGTCATACCTCCTAGAGACAGCAGCATACACCCATGTCTGTGTCCCCCAAAGGATCCTTCGAGAAAGATTTTACGGTAAGTGTTAAAAAATCTCCTTATCTTTCAATAAAGATTCATGGTTATATTACTCTTTACAAGTGACTTTCTTTCTTGGGCTGTATAGCGTATTTGGAGCTCACGACATGGTGATTTAACATTATTCAGGGGTCACTGTGTTACATAGTTCTATAGTACGGTTGAAAGAGGACATGTCCATCAAGTTCAACCAAGGAGGTGAAGGGAATGGGATTCTATTTCTGCAATATATGTGTTATGTTACTGGTAAATTAATACCTGTATAGATTTGTTTGCCTGTCTTCTGGTTATCCTAGACAAACACACAGCAGACTGCAGTTTTTTTTTTTTTTGTTTTTTTTAATTAACATCCTTGGATGTAATCTATGAAAACTGTTGATGTACGGCTGGATTGTTTTACTATACTTTTATATGGTTGAAGGTTTTGCATTAAAACACTTTTCTTCAACAAGTTACCTATTTATACAGAAGACTGTTTAGTAATCGTCAGTTTGGGAAAACCTGTCTGCCCATCTAATGCAATTTGTTAGAGTAAAGATTACTAATAATAAACAAAAAAAAAAAAAGCCACACACACACACACACCTCCACAGCGACATGCCCATAAAACTTTTACCTTGATTGACAGGTCTTTATACACAAAGCTGGAAGGAGACCTATCAAACATAATTGGGGGGAGGGACCGGGGGGAGCAATCACCTGGATAAGTCACGTGTCACAACTTTGTTTTTAGTGGTAAAACATACAAACTAGCAATGCAAAAATTTGCAATAAACTGTATGTGTATTCACAAGGGCTCCTCATCTATTCTGCCATCAAAAGAGTCAGCCTGACAAAAATAATTTCAAGATGACATTATCTTCATAGATTGCTTAAAACACAAGTTTGCATTTTAAGTTTCTGCATTTTAATTTTTTACCTATAACTGTCAGCTTTTTAACCCCATATTATAATAATGATAATATTGTAAACATAAGGTCAGATTTTACAGAAATGAGAAGTAACTATTTAAAGCTGATCGTTTTTCCTATTAGACAGAAGTAGAAGTGCCCTTCTGTTCTAGGTAAGAAGAATGGTAGAAGGTTTTTCCATTTAAATACATACAAAAATAAATAAAAATAAAATATGATTAGTAAAATACATCAGTATGAGATATTAAGAGTAAAGTATTTTACCTCAGGTTTCTTCTTTAGGTCCTCCTTCGCTGCCCCAAAGCGTTTTGTTAGACGAGTAATTCTTGCCTAAATAGATAAAAACAATTGAGCAGATTGTTCGTCACAATACATTGGGGGGCAATGTATTAAGGCTTGCATACTGCTTTTGTAGGGTTTAAAAAAAATTGAAAATAAAATTTGAGCAAATTTTTCTTTTGCAACTTTTTGCGCTAGTTTTCTTGCGTGAGCAATCAACAACCAACAGAGAGAGAGAGTTACCTGCATGGAATGCAGAGCAGTCTCATGTTTCTTGCATTCAATCTTCTCCACTCTTGACTTCAGTTCAGCTATTTCTTTGTCAAAATCTAGACATTGCAAGGCACTAAGCTTTTCTTCAAACATTTTCTGGATCACCTATGGATGAACAGGGAGATGATTTCACTGTATATATTTGCAGTAGTGTATAAATGCTT